>NC_080187.1:190950075-191253105 GCF_030028045.1 Hippopotamus amphibius kiboko | reverse complement strand
GAGTGCAAGATGATTCCCAACCTCTGCACCCATGGCAAGTGCAGAAACACCATCGGCAGCTTCAAGTGCAGGTGTGACAGTGGCTTTGCTCTGGATTCTGAAGAAAGGAACTGCACAGGTCAGTGAAGGGGCTCACCCTGGAGGGACACCCTTTGGAACTCTTGGCCTTTAACGTGTTGCCATAAGAGGTAAACCTGTCCTGAGGCTCACGTGCTGCCGCTTGCCGCTTTTGCACAGACATCGACGAATGCCGCATATCTCCTGACCTTTGTGGCCGAGGCCAGTGCGTGAACACCCCCGGGGACTTTGAGTGCAAGTGCGATGAAGGCTATGAAAGTGGATTCATGATGATGAAGAACTGCATGGGTGAGTGCGTGACCATCTGAGCAGCCCAGGGAAGAAACATTCCAAGAGGCTTTGGTGACTCATTGCCTGGGTTGGTTCTTCCTGCTCCCCCAGTGTGCTGGTCTCCTGACCAGTGAGTCAGGCATTGGTCTGCGGCAGAGGGAGACTGACATGTGGAAGGAATGAGGGAATTCATGCTGTGGGGCGGCGGGTAGCCTCAGACACTAGGTATGGGTCCCTGGGAAGTGAGTTTAACACCTGGAATAGACACCCCAGGGAGGCGAGAAGAATTCAAACAAGCTATATTAAGGGTCACATTTCTAGGATCTCTGTTCATCATTTCTGGAAGAGGAGATTGATTAAGATAGTTGCATTAGATCAGGTGCCCTAGCAACAAGGCTAAGATGGGGATATTTTTTGAGGGTGTGCTCTTAGGAGGAACATGTAAGAGAGTGAGGGAAGCAGCTTAGGGCAGGGGAAGAAGAGAAGCAAATTGTTCAGCTGCATTTTAGCTTCGATAGTACCCAAGTGTGACTAGTACCCAAGAGTTGTCCCATCTCGAGGCCAGGAGTCCGAAATTTTATACTCCCATGTCAGTTCAATCAGTTATTGGCCACGGGCAGCCCCCAGCATGGGAGGGGGTATAATCTCTTACGTCCCAGGCATTTCTGAGTGAGGTGAATAGCAGTTCTCCAAGAAGGGAGCCTGTGAGCCGTTCGCAGCCAGCACTCCCAGGAACTGGGCAAATGAGTGCACTGGCCTGGTTGTGCGGGCCTGGGGAAGGATACCACCCACCCCTTCAACAGGGGTCATTTCCATTTCGCAGATATTGACGAGTGTCAGAGAGATCCCCTGCTGTGCCGAGGCGGCGTGTGCCTAAACACCGAGGGAAGTTACCGCTGTGAATGTCCTGCTGGCCATCAGCTGTCCCCCAACATCTCGGCGTGTATAGGTAAGGAGGACCACTTACCTGTGGCCAGTCATTCGGCCCGCAGCTCTGCCAGAGTCAGAGGCTTATGGCTGGGTGTTTGCTATTCTTATTTTCTAAACAGACATCAACGAGTGTGAACTGAGTGCACACCTCTGCCCCCACGGTCGCTGCGTGAACCTCGTAGGGAAGTACCAGTGTGCCTGCAACCCCGGCTACCACTCAACCCCCGACAGGCTGTTTTGTGTTGGTAAGTTCTATATCTTATGCTATTTCTAATTTTCTTTAGTCTCTTTCTAAAGCACTCAAGTAATGCTCTCTGAGTTCTGTTTCCATCACTCGTTCCTTTTACTTAATCTTTCCTGTTTTCCTGGAAGTAAAATTCTTCTCCTGGTGGCTCACCATCTTTGGATCTCACCTCCCTCATCTCTTTAAAGACCCAGTTCGTTGAAGAGTGTTTTAGCTCTAGCAAGTATAATTTGCCCCATGCTGCTTTGCCTGGTGAGCGGTAGCACATCTGCACATGCACACCCAGACACATCAGCATGTGATTACTAACCGCCTGAAATAAACGCAGCCTGGTGACTGCTGGGAGAAAGACAAAAGGCACAGGGTGTGATCTTTGCCCTTAGGTGGTTTGGAGCAGCTCAGAGATTCCAAAGAATAATTATTGGGAAGAAGACCATAGTATGTTTACAGCTTACAATGCAGTCGAGGCCAGGGCTGGCACTCCTTAAAAATGGGGTTTTGTGGGACAAGCATTTTGCTTTATGGCTGCCCCTTGGGAAGTTTAGTTGTGCTGGGCAGAGTGGCAGAGTGGCACAAAAAGCCCTTGTGGCTTTATTGTGCCCAGAGTCAAAGTGAAACTTTGTAGAAACTGCCAGTTTTTGCCTGGTTTGGGGTATACCGCATGTGGAACTGCCAAGTCTCACATGGTTTCCACCCAAAATCATAAATCAGCCCAGATTCTTCTGAGGCATGTCCCAGGACAACTCAGAACTCCAGCTCAGGTCCTTGAAAACGATTGGAACCTTGGCCAAATGTCATGTTTGTAACGGAATCTGTGACCCAGAGAATTGCACCCACGTGCCCACGGTTATCACGGAGCTGTGTTCCAGCGCCCAGCGCTTCTCCTGCGTTGCGTGTGGCACCCACACTGTACGTTGTGTAATTAATTGTTCATCTAACTCCCCGACTGCAGTGTAAGTGTTATGAAGGTGGGGGAGTGTCTATCTCATTCACTGTTAGATTCTCATCTCTAGCACCTAGTAGGTGTGTAGGTAATACTTGTCAAAGGAACCAAACAGTGCAGTGACTTGCAGTTGCCCCGGGATGATGTTATAATTTTGTATTTTGCTTTGTTTTACTTAACCCATACGTACCTGGCACCTTTAAACACGTGCCATCATCACAAACACAGAGGAAGGTGACATTATTTTCCTTCTTCTTAGACATCGATGAATGCAGCATAATGAACGGTGGCTGTGAGACCTTCTGCACAAACTCTGAAGGCAGCTATGAATGTAGCTGTCAGCCAGGATTCGCACTGATGCCTGACCAGAGGTCCTGCACTGGTAAGTAGGTCTTAGCCTCCTGGGGACTATCTCAATAACAGGTCCCTACCTAGAGTGGTTCAGGGCCTGGGCTTTGGAGTCAGACAGCCCTGAGTTCAAATCTTTGTTTTGTCGCGTATTTTAGCTGTGCGTCCTTGGCATCTGATCCCACATCTATACTATGGTGTTCAGAGCGCCTGTGTGTAAGAGTATGTACAGCACTTAGCATAGTACCTGGTGTGTGCTCAGTAAGTGGGATATAAAATATGTTTTCTTCATTGATCAGTATTTTGAAGAATCTGATCTTATGGCCTATTTCAGGACTATTCAGGGTATGTTCCCTGGACGGGCAGCCTTAGCACCTCCTGAGAAAGTGTTAGAAATGCAAAATCTCAGCCCGCACCCCGTGCCGCCCCCCACCCCAGACCTACTGAATCAGAAACTCCTGCCGGTTGATCTCAGTAATCCCTTTTCACAAGCCTTCCAAGTGATTTTGGATGCGTGCTAAAATTTGAGAACTGCTGGTCAAGTTTACACTTCCTATTGTAACACCTGGGCTAGAAGAGCCATGCAGTCGGAGATGGGAAATGAAGTGGGTAACATAGGTACTAATTTTGGCTCAGGTTAAGAAGAAAACTTAGGTTTAGGAGCCAAAATTGTTTTATTGGACCTAGTAAAATCTCCCTTAAAAATCCTAGGTATAGATTTGGCTGTAAAAATTAAATTTTAAAAGTAAATATTTTTGCTAAAAATGCATTTAAGTAGATATGCTTATTTCAAGCATTTTTTTTACCTTAAAATATCCATAAAACAGCAAATAATAGACAGTAGGCATTTAATTTTGACAATTAGAAAAATAAGATTCATAATCATTTTCAAATGATAAATTTATATCAGAGATAAAAGTGCTAATTAAATGATGGTCTTTTAAGTGGGTGTGGACCTCCATCCTGAACTGTATGTCATAAATCTTGAAAATAATTGTCTCCTTTTTCACCCAAGTTAACCAGATGGGATAATTTATGTAAAGCGTTATTTGGATTTCAGAGCTAATATAGTCTTATGCGAGCAGCCTGAGTTTACTTGACTTGGGTCAGTTAACTTTTTCATCACTGATGGATGGAACGCATATCAACGACATGCCACTGTCGGCTTTATTCTCTGCAGACATTGATGAGTGCGAAGATAACCCCAATATCTGTGATGGCGGTCAGTGTACAAACATACCTGGAGAGTACAGGTGCCTATGTTATGATGGATTCATGGCATCTGAAGACATGAAGACTTGTGTAGGTAAGCCACGAAGACAGAATTTTCCAATTTGCTGGTTATTCACAAGCGCTGTTAAATTACTTAAAGATTTGTTTGAGTAGTGGATAGATCCTATATGGGAAGAGTAAGAATATTTAAAAGCATTGTACTAATAATATTCCAAAACTCGTTTTCCCAGAAGCAACTTCTGTGTGGCTGTGATATGATGCTCTTGTCAGATATGTTATATGGAATAAGCAAACCATTGGTCAACACCAGAGGGACAGTTCTTTTATGTCTATGCATTGTTTTTGTCCACTTAACCCTCCTTTTGCTCTGACTACAGCTTAGGCTTTTACAATGTTTGCTTAAGGCAAGCAAAATTTATTTCTGACAAGAATGTAATGATTTCTAGAATTGATTGTATTTGTTTTGGAGAGTTTCTATTTCTGTTTTCAAATCTGTCAAACTTTTTAATGCAATATCTAATCTGCCTTTAATCACATTCAGTATATTTTTAATCTCAGACATTATAGTTTTCATCTCTAAAAGTTAGACTTGGGTCTTTTTTTGATATCTTCCTTGTCTCTACTTAATATGTCCAATCATTTCTCTAGCTTTTTAAACACAGGGAATACAGTTACAATAACTTTTAATTTTAACGTCTTTGTCTACTAATTCTATTACCTGTGTCAATTCTGGGTCATTTCAATAAACTGACTTTCCTCTTCATTATGGGCCATATTTTCCTCCATCATTGAATGCCTGGTAATTTTTAAAAATTAATTAACTTACTTATTTTTGGCTGAATTGGGTCTTCGTTGCTGCGCACGGGCTTCCTCTAGTTGCTTTGAACGGGGGCTACTCCTCCTCTTGGTGCTAGGGCTTCTCATTGTGTGGCTTCTCTTGTTGCAGAGCATGAGCTCTAGGTGCTCGGGCTTCAGTAGTTATGGCTCGCAGGCTCTAGAGCGCAGGCTCGGTACTTGTGGCGCAGGGGCTTAATTGCTCCGAGGCATGTGGAATCTTCCCAGACCAGGGATCAAACCCGTGTCCTCTGCATTGGCAGGTGAATTCTTAACCACTGCGCCACGAGGAAAGTCCCTGAATGCCTGGTAATTTTTGATTGGATGCCGGATGTTGTAAATTTTGCCTTACTGGGTGCTGAATATTTTTGTATTCCTAGAAATATTCCTGAGCTTTATTTTGGAACATACTTAAGTTATTTGGAAACAGATCGGTCCTTTCCAAGTCTTGCTTTTAAGCTTTTAAACAGCAGTTAGGGTAGGGCTAATTTTCTCTATTACTGAGGCGAGACCCTCTGGATACTCTACTCACTTCTCTGTGAATTACAAGGTTTTCCAGTCTGGCTGGTAGGAACAGGCACAATTCTACGCCTTCTGGGCACTCTGATGATTGTTCCCTCTAACTCTTTGGGATGGTGCTTCCTCCAGCTTCAGGAGTTTCCTTGCATGAGTATAATGATCACTACTCATCTGGGTAGTGGCTGGGACCCTCTGCAGATCTCTGGATTTCTCTCTCTGTACATCTCTTCTCTGTCCTTTACTCAGCTCTGTGAACTCTAGCTACCTTGGCCTTCTACCTTCATCTCTTCAACTCATGGACATTTCCTGGTTGCATCTGTCACTCTCCTGCCATTGCTGTAAAACTCTCCCTACGCAGTCGTCTGGGCCATTTGTAGAACCTACCTAGCTTGTTTTCTTTCTCTCAGGGATCATTGGCTTTGTTGCCTTATTGTCCTTTCTTGTTGTTGCTCTTTGGGGTAAGAAGGTAAATTTAGTTCCTATTACTCCATCTTGGCCAGAAGCAAGAGTCTAGAATTGAAAATATTTAAATTACATCACATTTGTATCTTTCGAAAACCCTTAGCAAATATTTGTGAAGTCTTAGAAGTTAAAGTGAATGTCATTTAAAAAAAGATAATTTTTAATTTGGGGAAGAAGTGAAGCTTATAACTATCTGCACCAAGACGACTAGTTCATCTGTCTTCTCTTTCAAGAAATATGGAACTAAAATGTTGGCATCATGCAGTCTGAATTAAAATTTTCATTTTGCAGCAGCATATGCTGTTTTAAAAAGTTTTCCAGACTGTCACATAAACAGGCTCTATCCCCAACGTAGAGTGAATAAGTTTATTTGATTACTTGATCTCCTGCCCGTGGCCCAGATAAAAAGCCAGTGTGCAGGGTTAGCCTTCAGTGTAGAAAGCAAATGTGAGTTGAATTATGTAAATATATATATTTTTTTTTTGAGTGAAAACACTTCATCTTTCCGTTTCTTTGTTATAGTTGCTTTATCTCAGGGAAAATTTTTCAGTGATATCAAACAAATGGTTATATGTATTAATAATATCTGTATTTTACAGATGTCAATGAATGTGATCTGAATCCAAACATCTGCCTAAGTGGAACTTGTGAAAACACTAAAGGCTCATTTATCTGCCACTGTGATATGGGATATTCAGGCAAAAAGGGAAAAACTGGCTGTACAGGTATGTTTTTTCAGATTGAACAATAAGACCTTAAGTGGTTAAAAGACTGCTACCATGATTATAGATTAACATAAGCTTTTAAACTATTAATATTTTAATTCCATTATAAAGCATTTTGTATAGCATTTTTCATTAACTTAGCCTGCACTTCTTTGAAATTTGTCATATTTAGATTAGATCTAAGCTGAGGGTGAAAAAAAAGACATATGAGAGAAATTACCACCATAAGTAACACTATAAATATCAATATTTTCTGAGGTTAAAATAACATTTTTATATCAAAGTAGTTAACATGCTAATTACCAAACATCCGTATCCCTTTATTAAAGCGGACCTTTCCCAATAGCCTCCATTGCCAACTCTTTAAGGTTTTATAAGTGAAATTACTTTTTAAAGAAACACATGCTACAATTCATATATTTCATCAGTTCTCATCAGTATTCCAGTTTCTTAAATTAGTGTGCTTTTGATGCATTAAGTTGCTTTTGCCCTAATTAGCCTTTATCCCTGGGACTTAGCAAATCTCATGAAGTGATAATTAAACCATTAATTTTGCTTGTTTAATACCAGTAGCACAAAAGAAGGTCTTTTCACAATATTTGTAGGAGATTATTCTATTAAACATCAAATGGAGGAAGTCACTCTGAGTGAATGATGTTTCTGTGTTTAATTGCTGTTTTCAAACTTTAGGCAATGTTTAGTGCATGGAATAATAAAGTTTTTACTGTAGTTACCTATAGTAATAAAACAGATTATGGCATATAACATAATTTAAAACATAATGGAGACCTTGAATTAGGTAACTGCATGATTTCTTTACAAATAATAGACTTCAATTTCAAACACCAATTTGGCAAGCCATTGTGACTTAAACATTAAAATATTTGCAGATTGGCGATGTGGTACATGTACAGATCCTTTTCTTAATTATATCAACGTTTTTCAAGAAAGTTCCCAGTATGTGTTATCATTTTAAACTGTTCAATAATGTGAAGTTTCAAATATATATACAGATATCACCAATAAAATATGATTGGCTCAAAAATGACAGATTCTAGCCAAATTATAAAAAGAATGTAGCTAGAATGCTTTCATGCTCACTATATTAGTCTTCCTATGAAACATGACTAGGGGTCCATTCTGATGAAGAGCACAGAGTTTAAAATCTCTAGTCCTCATGTGGTGTCTGGGGTACAAATGTTGCTTATATCAGCATATCTGTAGTTCAAGCTTTATTTTTAGCTTTCAGTAAAAATATAGGACTTAGGGTAAGGAGTATTGGTCTGGTAGTAATGCAGGAGAAGGTAGGCTAGTTCTATATTGCATTTTACCTAAGAGCGGCTAATACCATTGTTTGGCTAAGGTGAACTCACTGAAATTCAACCCAGAGAACCGTGATTCTTATGAAGGGAGAAGTTAATCTAATGGGACAGTCTTCATTTCCTATAAGAAAAAGATCTCTTGGATTTCATGCTCCAAATTCCAGCTAACAGAGGCATGTGCAGAGGCTGACGGTTTTAGGCCTCTTACCGTGAAGAAAGCTTAAATTTTTATACAACATTAATATCATTTTAGGTAAATAAGGTATAATGCATGTAATGCCCTTGGCACAGTGCTTGGCATACAGTAGCTGGTCAGTAAATAGTAGCTATTGTTGTCATTATAAAATGAAACACATAGACACAGTGTCTACAGCCATTTTAATTAAAAACATAACTTCTAGTCTAGCAAAATTCTGTACTACTATTTACTGAGATGCTTGCAATCAGTTTAAAGAAGGAAAATCTTATTCTGCATATTAAAAAGCTTGTTTTTTTGTAATTGAGTTTGCCCAGGTACTAAGACTACAGTGACGAGAGCTGTGTATTCCACATTAGATGAGATGACACCAGTTTTACATTAAGAACAGCAGTCTTTTAGTAAATCACATGAACAGAAACATGGATTTGAAGTCCAAGAAATATTCTATATCTTTCCCCAAGGGCCAACATCCCTCTTCCCACTTTTAAATTATAGCCTAAAATGGTTTTTCAATTGCATAAAATTCAGCTAGCACTGTAGGGATAAGAATTGAGTTTCATGGCCCTTTTGATATCACAGTAGCATGGTATGTGATATTCTCATGTAAAGGAGTAGAACTCTGGGTTTTATCCCTAGTTCTTTTCCTGGTTCATGAGCTTGAAGAAATCACCAGAGTGCTCTCTAGTTATGCAAGTGTTCCCCCTGGGTAAGCAGCCCTGCAGTGAACTATGTATGGAAGGAGGGGGTGCGTTAGGGCAGGAAGAAAAAGAGGTTCTCTGTAAATACTGTTATTAACAACCAAGGGTATCACATTTGATTGGAAATGACTTACACAAACAGGAATTGGCAGCAAGTTTGGTATACTTAAAAACAAGTTTTTAAAGATCTGAGCCAAAATGCTTTTTTAATCCCATGTAGCTAGGGCTCTTTTACCCTACTTTTAGTTTAAAGTTAGTGTCACTCACAACTTAGAATACCATCAGGTTACCTTGGTGATGGTATGTTAAAGACAAGTGTTTATAATGTCCCAGGCAACTAATGTAAATAAAGATATGTATCTTGCCTCATGGAATAAGCAAGCCTCACAACAAACAACAGTGAAGAACAGACCTGGAGATATGTTTTGATGACAGACAAAAGAAATATATCTACTTATATTTCCGTACATATACGATATGTACACACACATATCATATGTACACATATATTTTAATGAGTACCTTGTAAAGGAATTATAAAAATATGTATGCTATTTCATAGGGAGGAACTGTGTTTCACGAGAACTTAAAAAATGTCCTCTGGGTTCCATTACAGCTGTGTCTAAATATTTCAGCTCCCTTGTCATTACTGATTGTTTCCATTTTAACAAATAAACATGGGTTTTTTTTTCCCCCAATCACTTTAGCAGTGTGCAGAATCCACCCACTGACTTACATTCCCAGCCCACACAGATGTTAAGGGTTTCTTTTTTCTCCCTAAGCTTTGTTCAAATCGTGGATGTGGCTGAGGCGAACGTTCAGTTTAATGAAGGGAGCATGGGCATTTTCTTTCACCTAGAACAAGGCTCCCCTATCCTTGGCTTAAGGGGGCTGGATTACAGGTTTTCTGTGGCCCGCACCAACAAGGCTTCTGATGCTCATTCTGCATAACTGTAATCAGACAGCAGATGGAAAGAAGGAACACTAGGTTGCTGCCAGGTGCCATCCTTGGTGGGTCCTGGCTTTCTCATGCTGACCTGTAAGACTGCACCTCCCATCACGCGCTCTCTCAGTCAGTCAGTGAGGAAGGCATTCAGTTAGTCAATCAAGTCAGGACTGTTTTGAGCTAAAATAGCAGGATCGCTGGGCAGTTTCATGTCTCAGTCTTTCTGCTCTTCACACGAGACACGATGCTGGGGGTCTGGGTCCATGAAAGGGAATCATATACTTCAAAACCACCAGCACTCATTGAAAACTGGCCCTCATTTCCTTCTAGCTCCTTATCACTGCTAATTGTTCTCCCCTGGCTGTCAGCCTGTGAAAACTCTGTGGGTGTTCAGTTGCATAGTTTTGGATCAACTTTGGGTCCAAATTGAAAAATCCAAGTAGCCTTCATGTTTGGCTCTTCATTCACTCTAACGCCCTGCTCCCCAGTGCCTCATCAAGGAGGTTCCACGGTGTGCCAGCCGTGCTGGACCAGGGTCCTCATGACTGATGCCCAGATGGCAGGAAGGCAGGTACTTGCGTGGGTGACACAGCCTCTCCCACCATGATTGTCAGAGGAAGCCAGAGCTGCTCAGAGCACAAGCTCTTTCTTGAGTGTCAGATTCAAGTGGAACACACCCGGGACCTGTGCATGGGGTCTGCTCACACCACACCCTTGCCCTTGGTGAGAGCTGTGCAAGTAGGACCTTTGAGTCTCTGTGAGGGAGCTTTGGTGGGGTGAAGGAGGTTGCAGTGTCAGCCCTAAATTTGAATTTCTTTGCTTTTCTTGGCTTGTGCTTAATCTTAAAAAGGAATTTTCTGTCTGGAGCAAACTTGTAGGGGAAAGAGAACATTTGTACAGAAAGAGATGTTCTTGGCAAGCGTATGCTATGTTTCCTTCACATTATTGAAGAGTCGAGTGTTTGAGTACGGTGTTTTTGTTTGCTTGTTTCCCTTAAGGCTCTGTTTCCCCTTCAGTTTGCTTTTGTAATGAAGTACAGTCTTAGGCCCAAGTCTGCCATGGAAACGATTAATAATAATAGTCGGCGTGCGTGCGCGCGCGCATGCACACACACACACACACACACACACACACATACACACACACACGCGAGCAAAACCTTTTATTCAGAGATGCCTTTAGACTCTATGACCAAATCTTTATAATTCACTTGTTGCATACCGGTAGTGTAAGCCATTGAGATAATGACTTATACAAAGATTCACAAAATGGAAAATTGAATATGGACTCCTGAGTTACTCTCTACTCCTATTCCAAAGCCCATGATACAGGGCCTCTTGCACATGTAATTTCTTTTCACCCTGAAAACACTGTGGTAAAACTACAAATATTAGAAATTTATGTTCATATATTATTCATGATAACAAAAAGGGAGGAAGACTCTCCTTTTTTAAAATAAATAATTTTCTTAGTTGCAAGATTAAATATAGAAGGTAAAAAACCCACATGAAAATAAGAGCATCTTTGGACATCAGAAAATTGCAAAGAAAAAAGTTAACAGTATCACTAGATTGACAGGCTGTGATCATCTCTGAAAACTGTACTTAGTAGAGAAGATTAGTGAATATTTCTATAAGTGTGTTAATACCCACCAAGATTTGAAAGCGAACTTTTAATCAGGACTTAGAATAAAGTCCTGATGTGACTAAAGAAATCAGCTTGATTAGGCAGCTGTGGCCCAAGGCAAAGAGCACCAAACGGGCTGGGAAACTGAGTTCCAGGTGCTGCTGGCTCTGCCCCTCACTGACCTTGGGGCCCTGGCAAGTTCCCATGCCTTTGGGGACCTCTGTTTCCTCCTCTGAGAAAATGAGGATTAGGAAAGTCAAATTCTAAGTTCGCTGCACTTAGAAGATTCCTTGATTCTTTAATATCTGGGGGTTTCAGTACTCAGGCAATCGAAACTCATTGTTTCGACCTGAGTCAGATATGAGGACAAATAAAGGAGGGGCGTTAAGGCAGGACACTGCAAGAGTGCTGGTTTGCATCATTAAGTGTCCATGGCCTTGCCTGGGAGCTCTTAGGTCAGGCTTACTTTCTTGAATTCCCTGCCTATTATCCCTGGGCTGGCCTTCCTCCTTATTTCCTTGGAATGTGCCGTGCTCAATTAGTCAGTTGGTTAAAGCTCCCAGTCACAAGTTTAAAGCTGCCTGGTATGTGCCTCCCTTGACCTGTCTTAATAACTCAGTAGGTTCACATGGCTGCCCAGCTTACATTAAAATTCACCTACACAATACATTGTAACTGTAAGGACATTCTTCTAGGTGGGTTTTCATTTTTTACTTATTAGTGATATTACAAAAATATTTTTTGTTGGGAAAATGACATTATTTTGTGTTTGCTCTAGAAGTTATACAGAAGCCAAAGATCTTAGGACCATTTCAGAATTTCGGATGGAACATTTGGCAAACAGCATGTTTCCAAACACTTTCAAATCATTTAATTGGGCTTCTTAAGTAAACAAAAGGGTCAACATAAGTTGCTTGCCCAGTTTCTTTTTCACGTCACTATTCAAGTGATCACTGAAAATGCCTGCAACATTTTATATGCCAAAATTCGACCTCTTAACCTAAGTTTTGTGTTAGATATTGGTTTTCGTATACAATCATGGTATCCATACCTATGAGTTCTCTTTCTTAGTTAATTAAAAAGTTGGTTATGTAATGGATTAATTTGGGGAAATAGGATTCTTCTGTTAATTCCAATTATGATCACCAACTCCCTGTCTTACAGTTCAACTCAATTCTGACAACCATCTACCTGGAGTTAGTGTCAGATTCCACAGGTTAAGGGCTCAGTCCCGCAAAAGTGTCCTGACTTCAGATGCCAATCACAAGTCTAGGTTGTTTGTTACAGGTGCTTCTGACCAATCGGCTATGAATCAGCAGTTCCCACCCCCCACCCCTTGGGTTTGATTACTTTGCTAGAGTGGCTCACAGAACTCAGGAAACCAGTTTATTCATTAGATTTATCAGTTTACTATAAAAGTGTGTGACTCAGGAACAGCCAGATGGAAGAGATGCATAGGGCAAGGGATGGGGGGATGGCATAGAGCTTCCATGCCTTCTCTGAGCAAGCCACTCTCCCCAGATCCTCACTGCTCACCAACCTGAAGCTGTCTAAACCCTGTCCTTTTGGATTTTTCTAGAGGCTTGATGGCAGAGGCATGATTGATTAAATCATTGACCTTTGGTGATTGATTCAACCTTCAGCCCCCCCCCCCCCCCCCCAGAGGTTGGGGGTGGGACTGAAAATTCCAACTCTCTAATCACCCAGTTGGTTCTCTTGGCAACCAGCCCCCATCCTTAAGTGCTTTCCAAAAGTCACCTCATTAACATAAGAAAAGACACCTTTATCACTCTCAGTACTTAGGAAATTCCAAGGGTTTTAGGAGTTCTGTGCCAGAAACAGGACAAAGACCAAACATATATTTCTTGTTATAAATCACAATATCACAGGAAACAAAACATATTTCACTTTATACTTTATATTCTCTTCTATAACACTTCTATATTATAGAATCTATCTTGGCTAAATTTGGAAATGGAATTTTGAAGAATGGAGAGTTTTTGATAATTTGGAGTCTTTTAGTGATGTGACCCAAATCTGGTTCTCCTTTTACTGAAAAATCTCTATTGAATTGATTTGCGTTTTACAGGAAATATGCAAGAAGGCTTGGGTCCCAAAATGCTAGGACTCTAAGAAGCTAGAGAAAAGATGGTTCACACACTGCCTTAAGGAATATTCTCTGCAAATGCTTGAATAAGCTATACCTAAAGTAAAACTTTCATAGAAATAAAGTGTGGTTAAATACTGTTTTACATATAAGAATAAAATATAATTAGCGTATAGGATATAATTGAAAAAGTTTTCTAATATGCCAACGACAATGTAATCCTTTGTCTATATGAGATATGAAAGCAATGTGCATCATTTCTCTCTAGTTGATTTAATAAAAATATTGGGAACAGAAACATGTGATCATGAGCGTTAATAAGATAGAGCGTTAGACAGCTCACTTACTTCAACTGGAAGGAGGTTCATTTTGTTTTGCAGTAACTGGACACTTGCATTAAAATAATGTTAACAATAGCAAGTAGCATCATATTGTTCTTTGTAAATAGAAATTTAAAGCTGTTCAATTTATGTAGAGTGTATATGTGGATACTAAACCAATCTACGTTATACTGTGAAAAGTGTGAAAGCAAGTCAGCTTTTGAACACTGCTAAGTTATTTAAAAGACCCAGAAGGCATCATGCTAAATTTTTTTTTTAAACCACTGGTTATTTTTCCAGACATCAACGAATGTGAAATTGGAGCACACAACTGCGACAGACATGCTGTATGCACCAACACGGCAGGAAGCTTCAAATGCAGCTGCAGCCCTGGGTGGATTGGAGATGGCATTAAGTGCACTGGTGAGTGGGAAAATAACAGAAATTGCTTCTCATGCACTGCATGGGTTATAAGTATGAAAGTATCCGTTCTGTGATGAAAAATTTAATTTGTTTATTATTGATTTTAAATGTCACATTTTCTGTCCATAATGGTGTGTAATCTCTTTCTGTAAGATCTGGACGAATGTTCCAATGGAACCCACATGTGCAGCCAACATGCAGACTGCAAGAATACCATGGGCTCTTACCGTTGCCTGTGCAAGGAGGGATACACAGGCGATGGCTTCACTTGCACAGGTAGGCTCATGTTGGAAACAGCTATGTAAACGTCAGTCAGAAAAGCAAGGTGCTCCACGTCTCTCAGACCATCAGTTCTTTTCTGAAGGCTGGGTCGATTATAGACAACTTGGAACAGAAAATATTACTTACCTGAAACTACATCCTGGTGGAATGGAAATTTGGAGCCAGGTCAATTAGGGAGACCTAAGAAACTAAATATATATTTACATAGGTGTATATATAGTTATATAGTTGATATCTGTGTCACTGTATATAATGATGTCATGAGTTTAAAACAAATCACACTTCCTTTGATAACCGTTAGCCTTTATATTTTTGTGCCTATTTCTCACTGCTGACTTGTTTTCCATGCTAAACTCGAGTGCACTTGCTGTAGGAAGCTACATGAGGAAAAGAAATTAGATGTTCTGCATCAGATCAACAGCATATATTTTTCTCCCACTAGCCATCATTCCGCATTGGTATAAGTAAGAATTTCATAATTGCTTTGAAAGGAATTCATTCACTTCCAGTTTTACAATATATTAATGACATTTTCTTCTCAGTCCTCATGAATAGTCATAGAATTAATGTGAACTATTACATATATTTAAATATATGATTAGGAACATGATTATATAAAGAGATGATATATACACTCATCATGACCATGTATGTACAGATAGCACTTTTTGTTTTATTTGGTATTAAATTAGATATTGAGGTACATTTCTCATTGGCCATTAGGTAGCATAGCTGCTCATATGACTTGAAGCATTCATTTATCCTGAGTGCTCTGCTCACAAGAAGTCATTTAACATAAAAGAGGATGAGGCCCAGTAAGTGATTTACCTGGATTTTGTTTTAACTCACTAAAAGTTTTATCATATTTGAAATTATATTTGCTTAACCCAGTGAAGTGTTGTCACTGTAAACTTCCCATTGCTTTTTAGAAAACATTCCAAGTTTCATGTATCAGGCGTGTATGGTTCATGTGTTTGATATTTAATGCCTGTGATTATTAACAAAACTCAGAAGAGATTAAGCAGATAGGAATTTTTGGTCTCTTCTATCGTTGCTGTTCTAGATCTTTTGCTGCCCAACTGAGCTGAGCCTGAAGCTGGAGAATCAGGCACAAACCATGATGTGTTATTTCCTGTCATGGATGTGTCCTCGTGTTGATGACCTGCTTGCAAAGGCCTGAGTGTGCACCATCCGTTTGACTTATTATCCATTTCACATCATTAGAGATAATTTAGCATTCAGGATTCTGCATCTGAAACCCCTTGTTCACTAAATATTTAATATTCGCATTCAAAAGAGAAAAATGAGTTTACACGTGTCAAGTAGAGAATAATTGTATTTTTGGAACACTGCGACCCTCAGGAAGTTGACAGCTATGAAAGTTGTTGGACCTGAGGAACCACAAAGCTCCTAACTGAGGAAGAGTAACTTGTGTTTCTTTTTGGCTGTAGATCTTGATGAGTGCTCCGAGAACCTGAATCTGTGCGGCAATGGCCAGTGCCTAAACGCCCCGGGAGGGTACCGCTGTGAGTGTGACATGGGCTTTGTGCCCAGTGCTGACGGGAAGGCCTGTGAAGGTAACTGATGGGGACGCTGCCGGGGGTTTTGCAGGGCCTGATGAGATTAGGTTATTTAAACATTCCTGATGGTTTTTGTTCGTTTGTTTTTTGTGTTTTACACCTAGGTATATTTCGGCTTCCCATCTAACCTGGTCAGTTCAGTTTGTGGAGGGATTGGACCATTTCTCTTTGTGCAGAGAAAATCTCAGCTCTTTGGCCATAAGCTGCACATCCAACCTTGGCCAGATGGTTTGCAAGAGCACACCCATTAGTCATAGGAGAATGAGGACAACCAAGTCAATGCAACAAATTCATCCCCATTGCTGGGGGAAAGAGCTCAAAGTGCTGGTGCCCCGATAATGAAGGATTCTCTTTAAATATGGAAACACAGTTTATTATCTCTGCTATGGTTTGGTTTCTAGAAATAAAGGCTTTAAAACAACAGCAGAGTGGATAGTCTTCTCCATAGGTAGAATAATGTCCTGGGTATGTCTCACGTGGTCTCTGAGTAGCTAATGCATATGAACATGAAACAGTCTTTTGCAAATCCATTCAGTAGGGGAGCCCTAGAGATAATACCACATGTCATTATGTCTCTCCGGGTAAGCCTCCATCTTTCTGAGGAGTGTTAGTCAGACAGAAAGAGTCCTGAGAGCCTGTTGACTGAGGAAACACAAGATTCTTCTCTTTACCCACACTTGTCAAATGAAGCACATTATCCCTCCTTGAGAAGAATTAGTGACCACAGTGAACTGAAAAGATTTCAGTAGAAATAAACACATGATAACGACTGACAATAGAAGTTTAAACAAGACCCTGATTAATGTCTTAACTAATAGTCGTTGCTCGTTACTAGGACATTAACTCAAAATCAGTCTTTAGCTATGACCTGTATACTAATTCCCTCCTATGGTTCTATGTAAATGCTTGTCTTTGTTAAGGAATCATTGGGTGTTCTTTATACAGTTTATATTTAATAGGCAGAGTTTGATATAAAATTCCTTTGAGGCGAGAAACTAATTATGCACTTGATCATGTGCCCAATGCCTTGTTTGCTTTTGTTACTGTGAACATCCAAGGAAAACAGGTACCATGCCACCTCTGGGAGCAGAAATAGGCACAGTGAAAGTTTTGCTTCCCTTAATGCTATAAAGGAGTGTTTTGTTTGTTTGTTTGTTTGTTCTTAATATAAATCATCACTGGCAGAGCGTTCATGGCTATTAAAGGCCAGTCTCAAGGCTGAAAATGTGCCTGCGAGTCAATCACACAAGAAGAATGTTAACGTGAGGCAGGGACAGAGGCTTGAAAAACAGAGTCTGCAGTTTGCAGATCTCCATCAACAACTGTAAACACATATCCTGGTACTAGGAACACAGAGGACTATGAAAATTGATGATAAAAGTTACCACAAAGCCTTTGTGGTTCTTAACATTTTAACTCACAGCAAAAACAGTGAATGTATAGATTAAGAACAACCAAAGAATTTAGTCTAAGTTGGCTTGTTTGGCTCTTACTTTACAAAAGCAACATGGACCTACAGAAAACACTGTAAATGAGGTACATATACATAAAATGCTGAGCCCACTGCTTGGCATGTAATAGGGGCTGAGAAAAGGGAAGTTCTCACCTAGGAGACTTCCTTATAGATGACAAATCACCTGAAAGTCTATAAGAGAAGGACCTAGGTTGATGTCGGCTAGTCTTCATTTTCTTAATAATAACATCATCTGCCTAATCATATTAGGCAGTTTCTTTAGCAAAAAAAAATTTAATTTCTCCCCCTTTTTATCCTCCCCCAAGATATCGATGAGTGCTCTCTTCCGAACATCTGTGTTTTTGGAACTTGCCACAACCTCCCTGGCCTGTTCCGCTGTGAGTGTGAGATCGGCTATGAACTGGATAGGAGTGGTGGCAACTGCACAGGTAAGGCCTCCATTCACATGGAAATCTGCTCCCAGGCGTCCCAGGGGACCCAGCTGTTAGGGCCTTGTGGGGATCACACAAAGATGTTCACAGAGTCACAAAAGAAAAGGAGGGATGAAGAAGCATTAGGTATCATAGAATAAATTTCTTCATACCTGGACCTAATTAGCTGTGAGGATGCAGAGGAAAAAGTTGAAGAGAGTTGAAGGTGCAGAGTTAGTAGCCTTAGAATCAAGCTCGTGGCTACAGAGGCATGTTCCGGGCTTGCGGTTCCTTTTCTTCTTGGGCACATTTTTGGAGAGTTTCATTTGGAAGGCTGTGCCCTGGGATCATGGGTTTTGTCTCGAACTTCTCTGCTGAGACACCCACTCCTTCCCAGCCCTGGCCTGTTGGTGGTCACTAGAGAACGCGGTACGTAGAAGTCAGCCATCCATTTCTAGTGTGTGGATCATTTTCTTGTAGTGCAAAGAACTCTCCAGGAACATTAAAAAAAAAAAAATTAGAAAAGCCATAGTAGACACTCCATAGACCCTCACTGGTTCACTCTGGAACTGAGTTAAGACTTTGAGAGCCATTTTTAGTTCTCCAACATAGCCTCCCCTTCCATTCAAGGATACTAAGGAAATAAGTTCCATTCTATGGGCTCAGGATTTCAAGAAAACTCTACCTAAACAAGCCATGACCCAGTGGCTCTCCAATTATGACCACCACCACCATCTCCCTGAAATTTCTCTGGACTAAGGTGTTCTTCCCCAAGCACACCTACTTCTCTTGGTTTTTCAAAAAGATATTATGACGCCAAGCCGGCCTCTAGCACACAGCAGCAATTGCCTCTCCACTGTCGTGCCTTCTCTTCAGTGCCCCAAATCACCACCAGCATCATTCTACCTACCCTGATTTCTGTTAGTCTGCCCTGTCCCTCTGAGTTCACATGCTATTTGAGCAAAAGAATTTTCCACAGTGGAACCCCCAGGAGGGTTACCAGGTCCGAGCAGGAGGACCGGAGGAGAAGGTATCATCCTCATTCCCCAATCTCTTTTCTCTGCATCAGCTTGTCTGTTCTTCAGTATTTTACAAGTATTTGAAATAGAAGAATTGCACAGGGGCAGAATTTGCCAAAACCCATGCCCTACATATCAGGAATTCTGTACATGGTTTTGGAATAGAAACTGAAAGGGAAATATTCAACACAGCATCCGTGATGGAAGAGAGAGGCTTAGCAGGCCTGGAGAAACGTGCTAAGCCGCGTTCGTGTTTGCGCATGCGCTCAGCTGCACCGAGGCGAGCACGCCCAGCCGGGGTGGGGAAGCAGCAGAAGTCGCCTGCTGCTGACGGTTCCCTGGGACATCTTGCTCTCATTTGATAAAATAACAAGGCGCACATATTAAATATATTTTCTTAAAACCTGTGTCTGAAGTTTTGGTTGACCGAGGTCACGGTAGTGTTTTGCTTTCAGTTACCTTCACTGGAATATTTTTCCTAGTTCCAAAGTTATATTTTCTCCTGATGACAAATTTGAATGCTAAATGTGTTCCCGGGGAAAAAGACCAAAGACTATGACATAGTTCCTTCCTGAGGGGTTTTATTTCCGAAGTGGAAGACTGTATTTCTAGGGGTAATTATAACTGGAAACTCTTAAAAAATTCTGGTCGGGAGCCCTAGATTTGGTGCTACTGTTTCATGGTGATACCGGCCCCGAGCTGGCTCAGGTGATAACTCTGCCGCTTGCTGTTTGGTTTTAGATGTTAATGAATGTCTGGATCCAACCACGTGTATCAGTGGGAACTGTGTCAACACCCCAGGCAGCTATACCTGTGATTGTCCACCTGATTTTGAGCTGAATCCAACTCGAGTTGGCTGTGTTGGTAAGATCTTAAAAACTTTTCAGAGAAACATACTGTTTGTTATTTTTCAAACAACATTGAACGTTGCATTCTCAAATTTTTAAAAAGTAATCATATAAAAACTTAAACATCTCCTAAATATGGTTATACTTTCAGGTCCTTTTCTCTAGGTAAATTCCCAGTATATGTGTCTGGGCACATTTTAGTTTCTTAGTAAATTATGGTTATTAAACAGCTTCGGAAGTGGGTTTGAATTTTCAGCCCTTACATAGAAAAAACTTGCCTGACACATTTTTGTGTGTATATGGTAAATAGATACCCGCTCTGGAAATTGCTATTTGGATGTTCGACCTCGAGGAGACAATGGAGATACAGCCTGTAGCAACGAAATTGGAGTTGGTGTTTCCAAGGCTTCCTGCTGCTGTTCTCTGGGTAAAGCCTGGGGTACTCCTTGCGAGCTGTGCCCTCCTGTGAACACATGTAAGTGGACATCCTCCTATTATTATTATTAGTCCAGCTCAGTCCAGTTCTCCTTTCTAGCTCCAGAGAATAGAAGCCACAGAGGGAGGGAGCTGCCACTGGTCTCTATTCTTTACTCAGGGAGGGGAGCGCAATCCTTTCAGCCCTGTGAGGAATCCCACTCCCAATTTGGGAGTCAGAAAATGTCCCCAGTTGGCTTGCACTGAAAGGTCAAGTAGGACAGACAGTATCTCATTTCTGTCTGAGTGCAAAGAAGATAGCATTATTTTAAAGATTTTCCAGGCTGGGTTACTTATAACATGTTAGGACACATTGATCTCTCCTCTATTCATCTATTGGCTAGTTTTTGAAGCTCTAGGACAGACTGGAGTATCCCTGGGTGAAAAAGAAGCAGTTAGTTAAGCAAATAGGAAGTGGAAGATCATTCCATTCTTATGGTATAACTTAATAGAAATCATTAGAATGTGATTTTAAGGACATAAATAATGTCTTCTAAAAATATAAAAGGCTTTCCATTTTTCTAAGTGGGTGCTTTATTATGATTCAGAGTCAGATGTAGCTTCTGGGGCAAAGGTCAGTGGCTGCTGCTTATAGGGTATATTGGGATAGGTATTGATTCTTTCCTTGCTGAAGGGTCACTTATTCACTTTTTCTAAAATTATTTGTTGAATACCTAGAGGACATACTTTGTGTGTGCAAAGGTGATAATTCATGGATAATTGGATGGATAATTCTAGTCTAATGGCTAGTTCCTGCCTTCCAGGAGCATACAGTCTACCAAAATATGACCTAAACTTAAAAGCTATAATTCAGTGTAGACCTTAGTAAAGGAAGACAGAAGAGCAGACTCAGTGCCGGGAGTGGGAGAAAGAACACACCTGGTTCCACTTAGGACTCTGTCACTTGCCACCCATGTCACTTTGGAGTCAGCCTGTTTTCTTTATTCATACAATGCCTCATAGGATTAAATGAACTCATTCATGTAAAGCACTCAGCACAGGAATGAGTGCTTGGCAGGCACCTCCTTCTCTCCTTTCTTCAAAAGGGGAAGTCAGTTCTGATTGGCGGTGGGTGGTGATGACTTGGTGCATTTTTTAATTGGGGCTTGAAAGAAGGGTGTGACATGAAAGCGGGGACTTAAAAAGATTGGAGATTGTAGAAGGGGGAGAGAGGAATAAAAAAGGAGGATAGTAAATTTAATTGATGTTGAAAGAATCAAACCAAGATGTTTAGGAGGGGTGCGGGGGGAGTCAGTTCTATCAAGTGACAGTGATTAACCAAGCAGTAGAGGTCCACCCTACCTCCGACTGGATCAGAGCTAGAACTGGAATACATACATCTAAACATTTATGCATATATACATATAATTTCAGAAGCGAGGAGCGGGATTATCCGATTTGGAAACACCATGATGATTATGAAAGAACTGATTCGTACAGGTGCTTCTCAGGATGATACAGCGCATAGGGTCGTTCTTACCCATGTGTTCCTGTATGGCTCACACTGCTGGCACGTGGCACTGAGAGAAATGTTTTTGAGTGCAATACCTGGATGACAGAATTAACAGAGGGAATCAAAGGACACTGTAAAAAGTTGGGTTTGAAAACCAGGGGAATTAGTGTTGCCATCAGTAGAAATGGAGGGGTAAGAAAGCTTTCTAGTCATTAAGGAGAGAAGTGGGATGGGAACCAAGAAAGAACAGCTTTTCCTAAGGCTCTGCTTGGAAAAGGTTTTGGAGACAAGCTGATTAACAATATTAAGGGAAGCTGTGATTCCCAGGAAGTAAGACTGAACAAAACGTAAAAATGGAGAAGTTTGTTACAAAATAAAAATGGAAAAGAAAAACCTTTAAAAAGAAATAGTGATGGAGATAGAGAATAAAATAGTTCATAAGAACAAAAGACCAGAGAGTAGGTGGAAAGTTCAGAGGCTGAGGACAGGAGCCTTACCTTTGACTCACATAGAAAAAGCCATTTGAAAGGACACATATGTACAAAGATGTTAACTTGCTTCAGTTGAGAGGGGTAACTGCCAAAGATTCCTGAAAATGAATATTTTCAGATGGATATGTCAGTTTTTTTCTTGAGGATACTATTTCTAGAAATTTTAGGTTCAAAAGAACTCAGGCTGATTTTTTTGTTTCCATAGCTGAGTACAAAATTCTTTGTCCGGGAGGAGAAGGTTTCCGACCCAACCCTATCACCGTTATATTGGAAGGTAATTCCTTTATCTTAAAGTGTGCACCTTTGGAACGTCCTTGGGTTTCTTCACAATGCTGACGAAATGCTGTCGTTTTCATTTTGGTAGATATTGACGAGTGCCAGGAGCTCCCGGGGCTGTGCCAAGGCGGGAAATGTATCAACACCTTTGGCAGTTTCCAGTGTCGCTGTCCGACAGGCTACTACCTGAATGAAGATACCCGAGTGTGTGATGGTAAATGGCCCTTTTAGGATGATAAGTTCTTTCAGATATTGAGAACTGACCTCAAAAACCAGCATACAGTTAGGAAAACTGAGTTAGGAAAACTGAGACTCCAGCAATTTAGGACAACAGTCTAAATGCGAACATGGCCAGGTAACTATGCCGCACATGTGGCAGCTTGCGCCCATGTTAGTGACATAATATCATCTCCAGTACACCCTAGGTCTCCGTCTTTTCCTGAGATAAATGGTGTTCTGTTATCTTGAGCCATAGTCCTGTCTATGCCTACAGAGAGTTTTCCACGCTCTTCAGAAAAGCCATTTTTATGGGAGTAGCCCAGGTCTCATTTCAGTGGCTTCTATGTTCTGGGCAGTCCCGGGCTCCTCATCTTCTTGTCCTTCACCACTTATTGTTTGTATTAAGCATTTAAATGGGCTTCTCTTCGGAGGAAGCCCCTTTGGTTTTGTGATGTAAGCGATGACTCCTGTTCATGCTGTGTAACTGGAAAGATGGAGAGTATTGACCACTGTGAGCTTTCAGAGCATGTGGACCATTGACCCGTGTGGTGAAATGGTTTTCATCTATATACAGGAGTCACACAAGTGATTAGGGAGAGGGAAGAGAGCTCCTTGTGTCCTAGAGGAGAAATATTCCTCTGGTTCTCCAAAAGGCTTATCACGTGACCTCGGCAGTGACACCCTTCTTGAGTATTAGTCAAGTATCACAATGTGTATGACATAGCTTAAGACCCATGGAGTTAACAAAAATTAGAATCAACCCCTGTGTTTGAAAAGGAGGCATGATATAGCTCCTGCTATGCTGTCTTACCGATGCAGATTCATGAAGCCAGTTTTTGATGGCTTCAGGATATGTCATATCCTTCCTGAGGTTTTGTGAACATATGAAATACATAGCTGTCTTTCTGAAAGATATTTGGGAATTATAATTTCTCCACATTTCCATCACTGCATGTGTTTGAGGATATTTTGGACTTATTTATTAAGAACTCATATCAAAACGTAAAATTTCCTTTTCTAAAACTGCTTTCCTGAAAATGCACACATCAGCACAGACTAAGGACACTGGTAAACGAATCATCCATTTTCCTTATCTGGATTGCAAAGTGCCCTGTGGATTTTCTCCTCCACCATCAACATTTACATTGACCCTGAGTACCAGACCATTCCGAAGAGTGAAATTTCCATGTTCACATACCACTTTCTCTTTGGATTATAGATGTGAATGAATGTGAAACTCCCGGAATCTGTGGTCCAGGGACATGTTACAACACCGTTGGCAACTACACCTGTATTTGCCCTCCAGACTACATGCAAGTGAATGGGGGCAATAATTGCATGGGTAAGTCCCAGCGTTTCTTTATAAGGCATGTTTGGTCCTCATCTGCAAAGAGAAAAAGAGCTTTCAAGCCCAGCAATCAGTCCTCAGTGTTATGTTACTCATCAGAGCGAGCACTGCCACCCTTGCACGGAGAGAGCCTCCTCCCCTGTAAACCATAAGCTTGGCCTTTTCTCATCACCTCATGTGGGTGGTTGGGAGTTTTCTTTAAAATGTAATGTTGGAAAATCCCAAACAAAGGTTTAATAGTACTTCTTTTGTTTGACTTTGGGTGTATCTTTATACAATTATATTTACAGCACTGACCTACAGTATTAAAACATCATGAGTCGGAAATGAGAAAATCACTGCCAAATAGCAGTGGAGAATTGTTACTAGGAGACTGGGTGGAGAGTCGTGTAAAGTTTATTAGTGCCGCAGCTACATAATGACTTAGTTCTGTGGCAGAAAACACCAGGGAATATATTTCTCTGAGTCCTTTTCTTGTAGCAGCATAGGACGATGGAAGGCTGTGCGAGAGCAGGCTTTTCCTGCCCTTATTGAAGTCAAGTTACAGTACAATTCAAAAGAGACTCCCTCCTTAAGTATCCCCTTAGAATCTCCCTGTCAAGAGTTCCCCGTGGCCTCACCAGTCCCTTAACTTCCTCCTTTCTTCTAGATATGAGGAGAAGTTTGTGCTACAGGAACTATTACGCTGACAACCAGACTTGTGATGGAGAACTGTTGTTCAATATGACCAAGAAGATGTGCTGTTGTTCCTACAACATTGGCCGGGCCTGGAATAAGCCATGTGAACAGTGTCCCATCCCAAGCACAGGTGAGTTTGAGGTTCACCATCACCAAAAAGGGAGCTCGGTACATGACCCATGAACTGTTGGGGAAATGCATCTCAGCAAGGGAAGACAAGGGTGCATCGCTGATCTTCATAAGAAAGATTAGCTCAGAAGGGCAAATAGTTAAATTCACAGTTCACCTTGGTCCTTTCAGCTGCAAACTGAGTCACAGAATATGCTTTCCAATTTATACATAAGTTCATTCACCAGACTTATAGACTCAGTATGTCACAAAAATATAAAAAATGTTATCATTGTTATGGAGTTTGCCATATAACTAAAAGTCTGGAAACATTGGGCAAGGCAGGATGACAAATAAGTAAACGAAGTTCCTGTCAGTTTTACTTATTTATAACTAATCTTGTTTCAAAAAGAATTCAGGGTGGCCCACAGAGATGCAAATGTAAAATAAGAAGGCCTAATGCAAGTGGCAAGCAAGGGTAAGAGACTCAGAGCAGGGAGTAAGGGTAACACACAAGGTCCAAGCCAGGAATTCCTACACACTTGCCGGCAGCGAGGGATAACTTGGGCTCTAAACCTTCTAACAGCTCATATAAAGAGAGATGTGCTCCAGTCTAAGAGTCTCGATGACCACAAAGCAAAATCAGCACTAAAGAAAAGCGCAACTCCTTGACATTGAGATCTAGAGAAATTTCTTCTTATATCCTCATACAGAAAAATTTATATAATGTTGTCTGTCTGGAAAAAAAAAAGTCTAATTTACATCCTAAGAGTAAATGAAGCAAAAGCTTTGGTGCAGTGCTCTTATACCGTAGGTTATATATATCATGATGACATCCCTTACTAGCAATCATCTAGATCATCTTTATGATTTAGATTGAATGAACTGCCATGCAAAGTATCGATCTGAGAATTGTGTGGTACCTACTCCATTCCCCACAGTGATATGTAAAATACTAAACCTGTTGTCTGGTGCTACCTGAAGATGAATAAAACAGAAGATTCTTTTTTAGTAAAATATACCAATTCATCCATTGTTTACTCCGGAAATAGTGTAGTAACCATCACTTAGAATTATGAGTTGTCTCTGCTGTGCAAGATGTTGTTGGACCAGGGGTTGGCAAACAAGAGTCCATGGGCCAAATCCAGCCTGCCTCCTATTTTTATATGGCCCACAAGCTAAAAATCATTTTGACGTTTTTAAATGGTTGGAAAAAGAATCAAAGGAATAATATGTCATGACCTGAAAATTTTACGAACTTCAAATTTTAGAAAATAAAATTTTACTAGAATACAGCCCCACTGATTTATTTACATATTATCTATGGTTGCTTTCATGAAATAGTTGAGTAGTTTTAACAGAGACTGCACAGTTTGCATAACCTAAAATATTTACTTTTTAGCTCTTTAAGAAAAAATTTGCTGACCCCTGATCTTGACCGATGGCCTTCAGATCTTTCGATCATACATACCTGTCATTAAAAAACCTGGAGGTTACACACACTTGCTGTATTTACAAGTAAAAGTATATGTGTATATGTCACTATATATTTGTTTTCAGTTATATTGAGCAATGCATTCATTATTTTCATGAACTGTTCTATAAATATACACAAAATTAATTTTTCAGTTGTATTTTACAAAGATAGACGTCCTAGTATTTTCTTTTTTATCTTGATGGGTTATGTACATTCCCCTGCAGACCACTTTGGAGATCTCTGATAAAGACTGTCATTTACTTTCAGAAATATCTGTCTGAGTTTTAAGAATCTGCATACTCTTAACATAAAATGTGAGATTTCTTCTTCCTATTGAATATTGGCCAAATCCAGTCCTGGCTTTTCATTAGCTATGCAGTCTGTGCACATCTTAGGAGTCCCTGAAATTTGTCTGGGTGGTCAGTGGAGCTGGTGTGACACTTGTTGGAAGTGGATGTTCATAGATTAAGGAAATAAAAACACCAGGAAAAGAACATGCTACATTTTTATTAAAATACTTCTGGAAACCTTTTACTAATTTTCAGTAGGTTTGACCCATAAGGCCATTTTGAGCTTAAATTGCTACCATGCCATGATCTGGAATTATAGAATCTCAGAGTTAAAAGGGACCACAGGTGACATTTAGTGCATCCTTTATTATCAACTTTGATGAATTCAGGTGAAGGAGAGAGAGATAGATAAAGGGTCGGGGCAGGGAAAGAGCAAATGAGAGCTGCACCAAAAGAAATCCAGCTCCAAAAATTGAAGTAATGAGGTAAGTTGGTTGTTTGACATGAATTAGTCATTAATAGACCTGATATCAAGACCTTAGCTGGATTTGCCGTGGTCTCCTTCAATCTATCGAGGAAATAGCTTTTGTACACATTTGTTACATCTTAGATCCCTTAATGCAGAGTGGAAAGAGGCGCTCATGCCAGTCCCTGGGTTCAGAGCTGAACAACATCCTTATAGAGACGCAAGTTCCTACAGGCAAGGTCATACACATGAGTGGCATATGATGTAGAGGCCTCTGCTTCCGCCTCATTATTACATCAATATGAGGTCACTTTTCCTTCAGTGTTTGTCTTAAAGACAAGGTTACACCATCTGTAGGAATTTTCAGATTAATTTTTTATTTTAAATTCTTCAAGATACAAGTAGGTATCTTTTAAGAACGTTTACAAAGTAATTCTGTTCAGCGTAATTATTGCTCTTTGCTGACCCCTGTTCCCACCCCACTCACCCCACCTTCGTTCAATCACTTGCAGATGAATTTGCTACACTCTGTGGAAGTCAAAGGCCAGGCTTCGTCATCGACATTTACACTGGTTTACCTGTTGGTGAGTTATGATGCCATGGTTGGAACTTTTTGTCTCTGCCTTTGTGTTAAGAAAAGGAAGTACACACCATTATTTTCTCAGTGTTTTTTTTTTTCTTAGAAGGAAAAATCATTAAACAGTGCCATTGAGCTTTATTGAAACTCTGATTCTTAGTTTGAAACAAACTGTACAGACACCCTGTGTAGCTCCATCTAATTGGCAGCAGCATTTGTTGGTCATGATTAAGGGGACTGGAAAGCTTTTCACAAAATTACAATCAAGCTTAGTTAAAGCAACCCTAGGCATCAACAAAGAGAGAGATTCTGGGAGTAGGGCCAGTTGACGTTTGATTTGACTATAATTCCCAATCCTTCCATCTGACTAAGACATGAGTTTAATATGACTGTTCATACCAATCGGTATGTGTAGGTTGTTCCCATAAAGCCCTTTTGGTGGATCAGTTTTATCTCACATGGAATCTCCTCAGATCATCTGCTTTGGGATTTTTAGATGTGAAATAAAAAAAAATCTTTCCAATCCAAGGCCCCATCTGGTAACTGGAGCGGGGACCACTGCAGTGCTAGAGATGCTTATGCAAGATTCAGAAGTATTGCACAGCGTTCATCCAGTGGAAGCAATGGCTTTGTGGTTTAGAACCAAATAACATAAAAGTAGATGGAAAGCCCTTGCATGCTCGGAGTTTTTCGCCAGTGTGATTTATATGCATCCTTAAATGTCCATCTTAATACTGAGCATTTGTGTCTGGTAGCAAACATCACCACTTTGTCTGTTCCACCTTATTCCTAATAAGTAAACTGAAATCCACATCAGCGTTTCCAATGACCTTGTTTAAGGAAACAAGGGTCTGGTCCAGCAATCAGCCTGGCTCTCTTAGTGCCAAATCCATATGGCTCCACAGCCTAGTCAACGTCCAAAGAAACTTCATGGTTTGGAAAGAAAACCTGCTAAATGACATTGGCATGAAACACCTGGCCCCAGCTGCTTTGTTTTTCCCCTTCCCAAAACAGATCTTTTCATCTCCCTAGAATCTCTGCTTCGAAGATAAGTGGTCTTTAATAGTAATGGTTCTCCATGGATGGACCAGGCATGGACCCCAGCAAGGCCTACCTTCCAATGCTGGCAGCAGGCAAAGACTCAAAACAGCATTAACATCATCCACTAATAAAACTGGAAAGGCCTCAGACATCATCTAGTCCACATCATCTAGGCCTGCCTTACAGTTGAGGGGGCAGAGGCCCAGACAGGGGAAGGGACTCAGCCGAGGTCACCTGGCTAATTAATAACAGAGCTGGGACCAGAATCCGGTCCTGACTCACAGCTTGCTTTGCCTCTAGCTTTTGAAAACTGGAAATGTGATAGTTAGCAGTATTCTTATTGTTAGCAAATTCCAGCATGACAAAATATTTAGATGACTGAGAAACTTTGTTTTATTTAAGCTTTATACTCTCCTTCTGAAAGGTCTGAAGATTGTTGGCATATAGAACCCATTCGTGTGGGGTTATAACTATAGCAAGTTTATTAATCTTGTCTTTAAATATAAACTTTTCCAAGTTGAAGTTCAAATGGAATCCAGACAGGAAAAGAAAATATAATTTTTAATATATGCTTTTGCTATTTTATGCCTAACAATGGCTAGAAATTTGACCCAGCCTGTTATTGTTAAACTTGATAATACATCACTTATATTTAAAACAAATGAATGTGAACATAACATTTCATGTTTTAACCCGTACATAGTTCAAGAATGTCTGAATTTTTTTTTTTTTTTTTGCTTTTTGCTGATGGTACATAGTTGTGATATTTCTTTGCCTAACTTTTTAAGAACATGAATGACAAATGTGTGAAAAATCTAAAACATAATTACTTGTATTCAAAATTGAAATATCCCCTTTAATATTCTTAGCTGGTTTTTTTTTTTTTTCCATTAAAGAGAGAGATTTGTCTTCAAACAAAATCAAGCCCTTGAGAAAAAGGTCTAAGGTAGATCTATGGCCTGTCAAATTTCGCCTTTAAAACAGATTGGCTTTAGGCTGTGATTCTTCCCAAAGTATAGCAGCTTTTGTGGTTCCATTTAAGTCTCTGGTCATCTTCTTACAACTTATGCAAACAAAGTACCTTGCAGAGGCTCCTGACTGTGATATGTAAAGGAAAGTATCTCAACAACAACAACAGAAACCTAATGGATTGGAAAGACCAAAGCTTTACATCCCCTCCTGGCTTCTGAAGGGCCTTGTGAAACTCTGCCACAGGGCTGGTGGAGGGGCCCTCTGGGATAACAAACACTTCGATAATGGTTTTGTGAAGATTGTTTGACTGTGGAAAAGCACAAGGGAGGCAGGATAACCTGTTAGCGGATTCCTGGTATCAAATCCCGACTCTGCCTCCTGTTGGCTGTGTGGTCTTCGGCAAGTTCCATCCTCTGACTTGGCCTCATTTCCATCATCTGTATCGTGAGGATAGTCAGGGTACCTGGAGACCATCTTGTAGGGTGGCTGTGATGATTTGGTAACTAAATCCAGGTTAAGTGCTTGAGAAATATACCAGGCATAGAGCAAGTGAGACACTACTCTCACGGTCACTGTTACTGTTATTATCCTGGAGGACCCTGAATGGTCGGCAGTTCAGAGCAGGTCAGACAGAGAGTGGACCCACCAGGCTGGTGAGGAGGCCAGACTTGCCCGAACAGCTCCCTCACCAGCTGGCCAGCCTGCTTTAGCAGCCTGGGTCCTGGCTCTGCTCTCACCCCTACTTTGGTCCTATTTCAATGCTCACCAACCCCATTTTTAGGTACTGGTTCTTAATTGAATACATTTTAATTGGCACTTAACATTTGTCAGACAGTGTACCGGGGCTGGTAACACCGTGGCGTAGCAGCCAGCCCCAGCGCCTGGCCTTGGGAAGCCACCGTCTCCTGTGACAGTCCTTCCTTGGTACTTGCTCCGTCTTCATGGTCAGCCAGGGCCCAGCTTACATCCCCAGACCTGACTTACCTCTTTTCCAAAGCCATATGAAGGAGGAAGGGGATGTTGAAGTGAAATTTGAAAGATCAGAGTTGGCCGTGACCATGGGCTCCTCCTCTGTTCTTCACCAGCTCTCCCCTCCCATTTGAGCCAAAAACCTCCACCCTGGGGGTAGAGAGACCACTTACTCTTGGTAGTCACTTTTATTCTACTCATCTGGTGCACAGGGCCCAGTGGGCACAAAGATGGCTCCTACTTGGACAAAGCTGATGTTTTGGAACAAAACCAGAGAGACATAGTCAGTCAGATAGACACAGGAGTGTCTGACAAGCAGTCTAGTTATCTCAGTTTTCTCTTCATTGACGTACCCACTTTTGTCACCACTCTAGCACACGTGTGCACACGCAAGCACATTACACACACACACACACACACACACACTTTCTCTTCTTTGGCGTTAGGCCTTACGTAGAATGAGTTAGAAGCAGCTGACTTTCAATTCCAGTTTACCCTGCACAGGGACCACGTGCCCAGCCGTCACTCACACGTGCCTGCTCTGTTTCTAGATATCGATGAATGTCGGGAGATCCCAGGGGTCTGTGAAAATGGCGTCTGTATCAACATGGTTGGCAGCTTCCGATGTGAATGTCCAGTGGGCTTCTTCTATAATGACAAGCTGTTGGTTTGTGAAGGTAAGAGATGCTGTCACTATATCACATCCAGAAATGAGCCAACGGATGAGCTACCTACCCCCCCCCCCCCCACGTGGCCAATTTCACAACATTGGAATTCCAGAAATCCATCAAACTCTAGCAACAGTGAAGGGCGCCGTGTGGATCAACAGACACTTCATGCAAAAATTCCGACTCCCAGTGGGAAAAGCAGGCTGTCCATTCCCCAGCCCTCTCCCCCCTCCCACCCCAACACACACACAATGTATTAGATTTCCCAGCTGATATATAAAAGCCATGAGATCCGGGGTGTGTCCAATAGATGGCTATTGTTTCACACTGCTTGAAAGTGAGCATGAGGGGTGGGCAGTCATCTGGAGCTGAATCTCAAAGTCAGTGTTCTCTTCCAAACGGAGCCTCTGCTCCTCCCAAGTGAAAACAAGGTTAATACAAATATTTCAGATGCATGAGAGAATTCCAAATGGCAAGAACAGCAAATTCGATTTTATACGAAGAATGTTGGCACGCGTGCAAGTGGTACTTTTTTCATTTTCAAATTACCTCCCCTCGCCATGTGCATGCACTGTGATTCTGCGCGTTCCCCACCGCACTTCATATTTTTCCGACATCTGGGGAAGATAGTGTTCTTTTACATTTTAGTAAAAGGGACGTTACTGGTTATTAAATATACCATGGGCCCTAGGACAGCTAGAATAATTTTCTATTTCATGCTTACACTTAGAGCCTCTAGCAGAGTTTTTGTTCGTGTTAGAAAGCCTTATTGCTCCTTAGAGCATGTGTTAGAGCACATAGGTCAACATTTTAATATTAAAACATCTTTTTTTCCTAAACCGGGGACAACTTATAGACCATGAGTAAAGTTACAGCCCCGAGCACATGCTTGTTAAATTCTCCTCACCAGGCTTTCTGTTCCGATGGCCAAATTGGCACCCATCCCTTACTCTGCCTGCTGTGTGGGGGAGTGGGAAAGCGCTGACAGCCATTCCTAGCTTCCTAGGGAGATAGTCGTTTCATGCTTTGGTTCGGGCCCTGGGCTGCAGGAGGCCATCAAGGATCAGGTGTTGGGAGGAGGCATGACGTGGAAATGGAGAAGGAAGCCCACAGCGGGTGACCTTAGAATGCTAGGGGGGGCTGCCTGTTCATAGCCACCATCTTCCGCCTGTCATACGTGCCTTAGGATGCCGGCCTCCTTCTGTGGCATCTCCCCTTCTTTTCCATTCAAAGCTGGTTACTTTACCCACTTGCCTCTTTGGTACTTATATTCACTGATGTTGTTGGCCAGAAACCGTAGGCAAAGCCAGCTATGACCACCACATCAACCCAGACCTTGCTACACACATGAGATTGAAAACCTCCAGCTGTACCAATGTAAGGCACTTTGCTGTCAGGGCAGCATTCAGTGGATATGAGATCATAAAGTGCTCCAACTTTTGGTTTCCGTTTCATAGGATATCCATCTTCAGGGTGAAGGTTTAATCCAGGGTCAGCTGCTTCCCAGCACACTCTTAGCTCTCAGAATCAGAAAAGGAAGGTTGATTTAGTACGTGCCTCAGCCAGACTGAAAATGTAATGGATTCCAGAAGAATCCATGCGTCTGCTCTCCCCAAGTACGCATATAATCAGGTGTCAGGCATCTGATGCGTCACAGAAATGCTCGTCTGTGACACCGTTTGGCTTCTCCAACCACACAAGCTACCCTCTGTGTTTCTGTACACCCTTCATTAAGAGCAGGGTAGGCCTGGTGGGTGAGGTGGTGCTGGGCCCTGGGTCCACTGTAACTCAAGACTCCTGTATGCTTTGCTCCTGTTATCTGTTGCACAGAGAGACACACCCCATGTTAGAAACTCCCACTGACTGCCAGTAGTCCTGAGGTTTTCCCACCACAGAAGCACACACCTAGGAGGCCTAGGTTGATGTATTTGCCGCCCCCTTGTGGGAACTTCTTTGGCTGAGCCAACTTCTGCATGAAACCCCAGTACTGGTGCTGAGAGCTGACTGCCTCCCACCTGTGTTACAGGCTAGTCCCTTTACTGGATTTAGACTGAATTAGAATGTTTCGTAGGAGCAGGGGAAGGGAATATGTATTTTGCCCCATGCTATAGCCTGCACTGTGTATTAACGTGTGCAATGCCAGGAATTGAAACTGTATTAGGTAGCTGTTGAAATATTTAAAAGATAGACAAGCAACTGCCCGAGCACAGTCAAAGCTCTGGAGCACACAGTATCCTATTTATTCCTTCCTTTGATAGTGAGCGTTTGGTTATTTTCAGTGGCTTTATGTGCAGTCTCTCATGTTAAGTTTCCTTAATTCGACTGCCATGTGGCAGAAATTTAAGCAGGAGCCTCTGCAGCCCTGCATTTCAAAGCACTGTCTGTGGACCAGGAGCACAAGCACCACTTGGGAGTTTACTGGAAGCATAGAATCTCAAGCCACTCCCCAGACATGCTGAGTCAGAGTCTGCCTTTCAATAAAACCCTAAGTGATTCATAAGCACATTAAGGTTTGAGATGCTCTGCTCGGCAGACCTCTCGACCTTCCAGGCGAAAGTAACCCAATTGAATCCTAAACACCCCATGCTTTGAGCAAATACAGGATTTCCTAGGATATTAATTTATACCCATATCAAGTCCCGGCCCTTGACGCTGAGTTTCACAACTTTTTCCAGACATTAGCAGTATAAGAACCCATATGTGGTGATAAATCAAGTGTTTGCATTTATGAAAAATATTCGTAAAGCAGAAAAATTCGAAAATAAATTTTCCATTTTCCATGGTTTGTTCCATAGAACTGATCAAAATAAGAAAATATAAATCCGTGTTGTGTGAGAAGCTTCATCAGCTTGCCACCGGGTTGCGCTCTCCCTGTAACTCAGTTCTCTCCTGCTTGCAGATATCGACGAGTGTCAGAACGGGCCGGTGTGCCAGCGCAATGCGGAATGCATCAACACCGCGGGCAGCTACCGCTGCGACTGCAAGCCCGGCTACCGCTTCACCTCCACCGGGCAGTGCAACGGCAAGTAGTTTCCACCGCCTGGCACTCACCAGACGGGCCAGCCCCATCGGGCTGCACATTCCTGGATTTCTTTGAGATGGTTAGGTTGAAGAATACACGAGTTAAGATTTAGACTGCTGAGTTCTAGTAATTAAACTGGGAAAAAGGAAAATTGTTGAAATGTCTTAACACTTAGCTTTTTTCTCCCTTTAGAGATGTGATGTTTCCAAATTTGCCTCTCTGCTGCCCTGCTGCAAACACTCACTCCCACAAATGCACACACTCACTCACACACACACACACACACACTCCCTAACTGGAATTCAGAATCAAATACTTTTTTTTCCTTTCATATAATCCCCCTGGAGCGGGTGAGGTTGTCACCATCCTAGCCACATACCCCAAAGCTAGACAGCAAAGCTCTCCTGAGCTGAGCCAGATTAACCTGCACAAAACAAGCAAAAAGAACCAACAGCATCACTTTTTCTCCTAAACAGCTTACAGAACTGAGGGCAGCAAATGTTAATAGCCTTTTATTTGCTATGTCAACTACAGTAAAATGAGAAACTGTCCCCTAGAGGTTAATTTTTGTTGTTGTTCACCTTTGTCAGGGACGTGGTAGAAATAAGAAGGATGAGCGTGTTACCAACTTAAATTGATGGTAAAGTTATTAAGTATCTGATGGTATCATGTAGTCAATGATATCAAAATGAAAACACTGGTGTTTCAGCCCAGAAGCAAAGTAATACCTCAGAATGATTTTCATCTGAGTTTTTTAGTAATTATAAATCATTGTATATTTAGCAAGGAGGTCAGGAAGAATGTGTTATTTTGCTTCTGGTTCATTTCACAAGGAGTTTCCTGGATATTTTATGCATTTGTGAATGAAACAACACCGAGGAACGTGGTCAGATTTTCCTTGGATTTCCTTGCCCACCAGTGATTAAGTGGTAGGAAGTACACTGCTCTCCGTAGGGTATTTTGCATTGTTTTATGAGACTTTGGTGGGAAGAGGGTGTAATACCAGAACAAAAACTCACTTTGAGAATCAAGACTTGTTTTTTGGCTTTAAAGGAACATGTGCAAGTGTTTAGCATTTTGTCAACAGAGCAGTTGTTATCCACGTATTAAAAAAAAACAGGACAGGAAAAGTGAGGACGTCTCTGATATGAGTCACAATACCCTCATGAAACTTGGCATTCATACAACTTCCCTGCATTTTGCTCTTAATTTATATTTATTTGAAACTGGGTGAAATAATTCCAGTGAAAATAAGGAACTGCTGATAATATAGAACGTGTCATTTCACACCATTTCACACTCAGGCAAGATGTGGGAAGAACTGTTTTATACATCAAGACAAGGTGTCCAACCAGGGCCTGCTAGGGCTTAAGCCTTGTCATATTTTCTTGTAGAATATTAACATAAATAAAGCTCAACCATTGCTAACCAGCGGTAAGTACTGTGAAGGAGTGTTGTTTAGACAAATCTTTATTTCCCTCATTCATTGAAATCCTCACAGGAAAGGGAATGTGCTTGAGTTTGAGTTTTACAGTTATTCAGCTTCTAGGGCCGAAGGCTTCACTCTGGAAATGTCTTCACTTACATCTTACTTTTAATATCTTTTAAAATGTCTTGAAATACTATCCTATACATGGCATTTTTCAGACATATTGTAAAATACGCCTCTCTTCCTGTGTTGAAGATGAAAAGAACTAAAATTGCCTTATCATCATAAGATTTTTATTTGAATTCATAAGTACATCATTTCAACAGCTGGCCATAATACCCACATTGTTGCTGAGAGATTTTTAGAGAACAGTTAAGTGTCTAAGCCGAGGATGCTAGTCTGACCTCAGGAGCTGTATAGTTAGAGCAAATGCAGCCCCCTTCTGAAATGTATTACCCAGCTAAAGACATTCTTCCCAGCCATTTCCTCATGGTCTCCTCTCTTTCTGCTGACTATGTGGGTGTTTTTCCCCAATACCCTGTTAAAATCTGGGTAGTTTAAATCCTGTTGCTTGTAGAAACCTAGTTTTCTGGTCTCAATATAAAGTGAATTTCACAGTTAAGTTCTTTAGAACTATAACTTTCTGTTTCACCAGTAGAACTGCAAAGTAATCCGTGTTTCATTTCTAAAAAATCATCATGAAATAGGCAATGTAGGAAAGAAAGTCCCTCACTGAGGATCCCTTTCTAATAAGATTCTTAATGCTCTCATTTCCTGTGGGCCCCAGAGATAAGACAGACTTGGTCCTTGCATCCTCCCAGATCCAGTATTACCTGAGGATGCCCAAGGTTTGGGCCAACTGTGGTAGGCCCCCTGAGACACCCTTCCTCAAAATCAGCTCCCTCCACAGAGCTGGGCAATGGAAATCGGATTCCTCTGCCTGTCTCAGGGGCAGTATGCTCATCTTAAGCCCATTTTCTCTGATGGGAAAAATCATAATTGGTTCACTAGCATTTCTGCACAGGCGAGCTGTAGCTCCTAAGCTGCTCTATCCCAATTTCCTCTCTGCACGATATACTCGACCCCACCTGAGACCTTTGAAGGATATGGTGATTCATCAACTCTAAATGTTTGGTGAATTGGAAGAAAGCAGTTGTAAAAATGGCAGTCCGCGCACGTGAAATGGAGGGAGTATACTCGCTCCTGGCATGGGCACAGCTGCTCTGTGCAGCAAAGAGTGCCTTTCCCCAGCTGCCGTCTTCTCAGTAGACAGGGCAGGCAAACAGCAAGTCTGGGTTATTCTGCTGAGAGCAGGGTGCTGTGGTGCTCCACAGCATTGACACCCAAGGCGGCATTCTGTTATTTGCTTTCTTTTGTGACAATAGGAAAATCAGGATAACACAATGCTCTTTGAGTCACCTTTGCCCTAAACATAGACTCTTGAGAGCTTTAAAAAATTAGAGGCGTAAGTAGGCATGTAATTATGTCATCTGTGGATCCATGCAACAGACCTGGCCCCTCAGATAATCAGATTTCAGGAGAGCATCAAGTATTCACTTGCTGACAAATATAATTTAAAGCCTAAAGACCAGCAGACGCAAGATGAGAGGGCTTCCTTTTGAAAGAATACGGATAAAAAGAAAGAAACACCATTAGGATTGTGGAGGGCTGAAAGGAGCCACATGTAGACTGGAAGGCTTTGTTCAGGTAGAACAAAAGGTGATAGGAGTGAGCCTAAATAATGATGTGTAAGTGGAACAAGGCACGATGTGGGCTGTCCATCATGAAAACCTGTCTTAGCCGTGGGATTTGTTTGATTTAAATTTCTAGAGGAGGCCATGAAGCGTCCATGATTTGAGGCACCAAATCTTGACTAGACAAAATACTTCAGTTAATTCCACAGTCTAGGCTACCGCTTAGGCCGGTAATCAAATGGGTTGTCTACCAGTTTGGATTTTTCTTCCCCATTCTACTTCTAAGTTGTCTCATCTTTCAGGAGATTTTTTGGATACCGCCCCTGTTTTTCATTGCTTGTGTGTTTAATATGGTCTGAATGTGTGCAGTAAATGAGAGTAAGTTTTAACCAATTCTGAGTGAAAAATAGATATAATGTCAGCATCTGTTTTACTGGCTTAGTTTAGAGCTAGTATTAATCCTGAGAGCAATACCTAGAAGTAAGTTATTCGATTTGATTTTGCCTTCTCAGTGTTCACTTAAGATGCTTTTTATCTATAGATCGCAATGAATGCCAAGAAATTCCCAATATATGCAGCCATGGGCAGTGTATTGACACAGTCGGAAGCTTTTATTGCATTTGCCACACTGGTTTTAAGACAAATGCTGATCAAACCATGTGTTTGGGTGAGTATGTGACTATCATTTCATTTTTTCTTCATATCCTATTGAAAAACTCATCTGATTCTGAATATATTCAAAGTTAACACTAAACCTTTCAGTAGTTGTTTTGTTATGTATAAAATAAAAACAGAAGCAGGTGTGTAGCATTAATATCCTTTGGTATTTAATCTTGGGTAATCTGAACATAATAAACCTGCTTCTTGAGAATCATTTAGCTGTCAGTTCAGAAAAACTCTTGACTAAGGGATAAATTGAGAAAGATATTAAGACAAAAAATAACTATTTATTAAAAGCCTATAATTCTTTTATAATATTTATGTGAGTTTGCCTTATTGGAACAGAGTGCAGCTTTTGATTGTTTGAGTACAAGCATTTTTTGAGACGTGTTTGTAGTTGGTATCAGATCCTTAAAGGCAAATTTACAGATCATTTTCCTAGGGAAAAAGAGCTCAGGATTTTAAATCTCTTCCTTGGTTTTAGTACTGAATCATAATATTGATTTAGAATAAACTTCAAATATGTAATCAATCAATTTCTCTCTTTCCCTCCTTTCTTTTCCTACTTTGAAGCAATATCCATTAAGTCTTCTGGGGACTTCATGAACATGAATCAGTTTCACAGCTGGAAAAAGAACAATCAATAGAGTAACGTTCAAAGTGTTTGCCTTTGGCTATAATTGGATTCATCCAGTAGGGAACATTCTCATAAAGTTTTGTCATCTTCAGAGCAGATAAGTTTTAAGTTAAAGATTATAATCAGCCCTGTTCATCACTGGAGAGGTAACCCCTCTATATTAACGAAACCCTGCCCAACTTTCATTCTTCCTCTTCCATCTGAGTTATCTAGAACTCCCTGCCAAAGAACCTGCCCAACTAAAGACCTTCACTTGCTTGGCTAAAAATGAATCAAGGCAGAAGTTCTTGATGCTGGCAAGGTGACTCACCCGGATACAGTCTTCAACCACAGACACACATGTTGAAGTCACACTGGGCTCGCCAATAGCCTCCTGATTTAGATCACAGATAATTTACCTTTATGTCCAAAATTTGAAAGGAAAGGAAATCCTAACTCTAAACACTACATTTTGCTAATCTGAGGTGTTACCTTCCACTCCTTCCCCGTCCCTTTGTCCTCGCCCCTCCTCATTCTGCCTGTTGATATCGCAAACCAGCAATATCAACTTTTTTCATTTTCTTATTTCCTTCTTAATATATCATACACCTACTCTTTATGAGAAAGATAATAGCTGCTGTCGCAAGATACAAAGACACATAAGACGTCAAAGCAGCTTTATAGACTAGTCAAAGTGAAAAGTCATAGACCAATAAGAAGACAAATCATACTTCACGAGAGGAGCCAAATAAAGTGCCATCACGTTGGGATAGTTTAGTAGAGAGATAACTCACCATTTCGTGGGAGTGGTCGTGGGTTTTTAGGGGTGGACTGGGAAAAAGAAACAGATGTCTAAAATTCCAGGTGAGTTAGAAAGCTAATTTATTTTGTTGCTGATTTTGGGGTAATATCAGGTGACTCACTGCTTTTTCGTAAACTGGAGTGAGAATCTTAAAGGCTGAAGTTTGCCAAAGGTGGCAGCGAATCAAGACCCAGATGCGCACAGAATTTTCCATTTCCAAGTGAAAATATTTGAGAAAAGTGGCAAGGGTGGAGAATTCTAGAAGTAAATAGAATAAAATAGTTCTTGTCCAGTTCTCATGTCCTTAGCTTGCCTCCTTTCACATGCCAACCAAGGCAAGGATTTTCTCCCAAGGCTTAGAACCTCGCCTCTTGCTGGTTTCTCACAGGGAGCTGCCACCGCGGCAACTAGCACCAACGTCGAATCTAGAAGTTCTCAGCCTCCGTACAACACTTTGTGAACTCTAAAATGCCTTTTAACCCCAGGTAACCACGTTCCCTCTTCTTCTGTTAATAATCATGTTTTTCTATTTCCTTTGTTTCTGCTAGACATAAATGAGTGTGAAAGAGATGCCTGTGGGAACGGAACTTGCCGAAACACAATTGGTTCCTTCAACTGCCGCTGCAATCACGGTTTCATCCTTTCCCACAACAATGACTGCATAGGTGCGTGTGCAAAACAGTCAGCCACCAAAGAAAGGCAGTTTTATGTGTGTTCTTTGTAATTAGCATCATCTCCAGTGTGCCCGCTCTCTTCTTAAATATATGCCACCTTATGCATGACAACTGGTTAAAAGAGTTGTCAAATACAGTGTTCTAATTAAGTGTCAAATATGGTTACCACATCTGTTACTTTTATTAGTATACTCATTAGCAGCTATAATTTTTATGTCTACTAATGCTGTGAATTTAATACATTTCAAAATAAGTTGAATATGTTTTAAAACATACAAAAGCGATCCTTTGTGTAGAAATTACATAGCTCAGGAGCAGTGTGGACCTGCGTGTCTAGATGTTTCACTATAGCCTCTCTTCAAAGAAGTAAATTATTGAATCTATAAAATTCTTCTTGTAAAATATGCTATATTATTCACAGGCAAGGGTAAGGAACTAAATTTTGTATTGTGCTAGAGGCTAATTATATACTTCTGTTTATAAGAATACTTAATAATACCCTCAGCTGTATTGTGTATTAGTAATTCAATTTTAACCTTTAAAAATGAAACCTAAATGAGGATCAAGGTAAAACTCATGTAAAATCCTAATATAAATTATCAATCTCTAATTAGTAGAATTATGTCAGCTTGTTCGACTTTGATAGGTGGATACAGCCAGGTCTATTGTTATAAACGAGATCATACTGGAATTTCTTAAGTTTGCCTGAGCCAGCAAAGGCCACTGAAATTCAGAATAAGTTCTTTCCCTTTAAAGGGGTTGATCGTTGATGGGATTATGACATTTTCTTTGGACTATATCGAAGGATATTTTTTTGGCAGATGTTGATGAATGTGCAACTGGAAATGGGAACCTTTGCAGAAATGGCCAGTGCATCAATACAGTGGGATCCTTCCAGTGTCAGTGCAATGAAGGCTATGAGGTGGCTCCAGATGGGAGAACCTGTGTGGGTGAGTGCTGCTGCAGAAAGACCCTCCAAAGGTCATCCCCGAGGCCCCTCCAGGAATCCTGCCGTCTCTATCCCAGTCCTTCCTTCAGAAGCCTGGAGGAAAAAGATCAGAGTAGAATTACACTAATCCTGCCTGTATGTGTACCTGGTAGTTTTACTTAACAGAAAACAGTTACAGTGTTCAGTGCAACAGTTAAACTGTGCTGTGAACAACTGTAATTCCCTTTCTTTTATTTTTTTTCTTCAACATAGCTTTGTAGTAAATTCTTATATAATCTTTTGAGTGCCCTCAAAAATCTTCATACCCATTGACTTTTCACATGCTGTACTTTCCTGGAAATGTTTAATTTGCTTTAGATCAAATAAAATATGGTTGTTAAATACATTGCACACTTCCAAAAGCTAATAAAACTGATTTTTATTGAGTTGTTAATTTTTCTCCATGGTAGAGTTTGTGGACTTTAAATTTATGTGTTTGTTAGATTTTATTCTGGTTTCTTTGAATTTTAATTGCTTGATGGAAATCATGCCATTGGGAACCTCTTTCTTCTTTTCCCCTTTTCTTTGCAGATATCAACGAATGTCTCCTAGAACCTGGAAAATGTGCACCAGGCACCTGTCAGAACTTGGATGGGTCCTTCAGATGTATTTGTCCACCTGGATACAGTCTCCAGAATGACAAGTGTGAAGGTAGGAGGGTTGTCAGTATGTGGAAAGGAGCAGTATTGGTCACTGCACTGACATCGTCAAAGTCACATGTTTGAGGTGGTGTGACGGTGTCTTCATTTTGGAATACTTTATCAGAAACAAATCCAAGGGTAGGTTATGACTTAGGGGCTCATAATTAGATGGTGAGACAAGAACATCAGTTCTCACGCTAATCTCTGATGAAGCGATTTTGCTCTGCATGTATGGGTGGTCACATGACCCTGACCCTTTCCCAGTGTGCTTTTATGAAGCTTGTAAAAAGTTCTGGATTACATGTTTTCAAGTGTCAGTGGGTTGCAACTAAAAATAGCTTCCTGATTCCAGTTAAAATCTTTAAGTGACCACATTCAAGGTTGGATGAATGTAGCTATATAATTTGTCTATGTTGTTTTAACTTGTAGAGTGGTAGAAATGTATAACTACAAATAAATTCTCAGCAGATTTTACAGTAGTGCATTCCTCAATACATATACATTACCTTACATGAAGGACATTAATTGCCAGAACTTCATAAGTGAATGGGGTGGAGAGGACTTTTCAGAAGTCACCTGGTTCACGCTCCCACCTTTAAACAAGTCTGCATCTAATCCATAATGAGTAAGAACTGTCCACTTTTAATATCATCAATGAGAAATGTTTATATATCTAATTTAACTCTCAGTCAGGAGATGATATTCTAAGTGAAACCATTTTATCAAAATTAGACCTAAATACAAATTAAGTGTTATTTTACTTCTGTTAGAGATCAGCTTTACTCACTCCATGATTAATGCAAAATTACCCTAAAATGAACAGAATGAAAATGTACAGAAAGAAAAATGACTTCCAGAATAGTCAATAAATGTGTTCATTCTAACTCTTTGTCCCTACCTGTGTGAAGTTGGCATCTACAGTTTAATTCCTACCATAACAACAACAAAAACAAAAAGGAAACATCTGAGCATTTTTACAAAAGTTGACTTTTCTTTTAAGAAAAGGTTGTCTGTGGGAGTGGAGGGAGGGGAGGAATGGAGTAGTTCAATCATCAGCAGTTCAGATTTGTTAATTAACCACAGGAAACATGATGCAATTATAAATGTAACATAATAGCATGAAATGATGAAGCGGCTAGTTTTGTATGGTGCACGAAGATACTCACTTTGCACTGAACATTTCTAGAAAATCTATTGTGTGGTATTTACAAAATTAAGTCAAGATAACGAAGTTAATTTCCTAACTTCCCTTTAGTTGGACCTTATGGGAATAAAGTTGTGTAATGCGAATACATTTTGGTGTGGGTAGAACTCGTTGCACAAACCTCAAAATAAAGAGTCCCAAGATAAAAGAGATATCTGTTTTGTTGAAAAAAAATACTTCCGTAAAAATAGCATGGCGAAGAATCAAGACTTACCTCTTTTACACTATAAATTCCTGCTGAAAGTCAGGGAAAAAGAAGGGTAAGCCTCTTGGAAAGAGTAGTCATATTTTTTCCATAAGTAGGGTCATCATGTACTTTACTGACTAAACCAAGACAGTTTTGAAGAGGGCACTATTAATAATGAGTCCAGGTCAACAGGCATAAACTAGGACTCTCCCAGGCAAACTAGGACATATTCAAGCCATTGAAACCTTAATTACCCCTTTACAGTAGATAAGGTGTATTAATATGCTAAAGGAAACATGCCACAATTATTTGTATCAAATTCCTACTGTCTATATGATAAAAGAAAAACTATAGTCTATACATGGAAGATCTTTTTTTGTCTTCAGAAAAATTAAACTGCATATGACAGATAGGAGCCTAATCTCCTATGATATCTTTAATTTGTATTGCATAGGATTATTTTCATGAGTATTAGTGTCCTTGTAAAAGTCATAGTTTTAGGGTTATAGCGTGGGATATTGGGGAAAGCACTGTGACAGGTGGAGGGGAACAAACAAATCTGGTTCAAAGGCCTAGATCTCTCACTAAGTAACTCATTGTCAACACAATTAAAATTTCAGAGCATCTGCTTACTGTGCAGTGGTGAAGTTAGACTCTAGAGTTTCTTGCTTCTTTCCTAGCTTAGGGTCGTATGAAATTACTCCAACTTTTCTAATTATCCAAGAAATTCAGTCTGGGTAAAAAATGTTTCTCTTTGCATGCCTAAGAAGGCACTTGCAGACTCCATTTTTACAACAAGAAGCATCAAAACTAATTTTTTAAAAGTCATCACAGGGACTTCCCTGGTGGTCCTGTGGGTTTGATCCCTGGTCGGGGAGTTAAGATCTCACATGCCTCACTGCCAAAAAACCAAAACATAAAACAGAAGCAGTATTGTAACAAAGTCAATAAAGACTTAAAAAAAAAAAAAAAGGTCCACATCAAAAAATTCTTAAAAAAAAAAAAAAGTTATCACAGCCTAGAAGTCCACTCACAGCATCATGATACAAGAAAAATCTTCATTGCTGAAAGTTTTGAAACTCAGTTACACTTTGTACTTTTATATTGAGCATTTACTAGCTGATGGTGTCTCCATCATGTTTTGACTTTGTTTGACACATGTTCTTCTTTTAGATATTGATGAATGTGTTGAAGAGCCAGAAATCTGTGCCTTGGGCACATGCAGCAACACTGAAGGCAGCTTCAAATGTCTGTGTCCAGACGGGTTCTCCTTGTCCTCCACTGGAAGAAGGTGCCAAGGTAAGTGCTTTTGGCTTTAGACTTTCATTACTCTGTGTTTATTTGTTGTGGTTTTATTTTTTAAACATGGCAAGACTTTGATTCTTTGTGAAAGAGAAGATGGAGTGTTTTCGTTCACCCAGAGGTCTAATGATTACCATATGTCAGAAAGTTCATTTTTACTTTTAAGGTTAAAAACTCATCTATCAAGTTATGGTTGCTTGTACAACTGTCCTGGCACTATAAACCTGTCTCTCCCCCTGAGAACACAGATGCTGATAGGTCAGTCAGCGGGGGATCAGCCATGAGCCACTGGACACGGCAGGGCCTGCGGGAAGTTCAGTTACAAGTTCTCTGCCTCTGAAGAGATAACCTCTGTAAATATGGGCCAGAGCCTAGACTTTCAGACAGAGAAGTGCACGTTAACTCATGTGCTCCCAGGATATAATGCCCATCTCTTACATCACAAGTTTTCTAAGAAAACAAAAAAATGAATGTGAACTGACCGGGACTCTTGTTGGCCCATAGTCTGTTTTCAGGAATAATACTTGTGAACTTAAAAAAAGTCAAAAGGGGAGCTTGAACTTAACAGTTTATTGTGTCTCAGCAAACTATTTAGATTTTACTAAACAATGCAATTGTGTGTGTCTATCTACTTATACAAACTAGTTTAATGAATTCAGGACAAAAAAACCCACATGCAAACACACATATCCTCCCCCCGCCCCACACCCTAGCCCCACCCCACCCTGTTCCAGTGGGGTTTTTTTTGTTGTTTGTTGTTGTTTAATTTTATTGTTCAGGTTTTTTTCTTGGTTGTTTGTTTTGTTTTGTTTTTTGCTCCCATATTGCCAAGTAAGAGGCAATGGATATCATTTAAGATTCCAAATACTGGGGTCTCATCCTTGCCATTTATAGCCTAAGGCAAGTCATTTAATCTTTTGGAAGCTCAATTTTCGTATTTTTAAACAACAATAAGATCACCGGCCCAACAAGTCTTACTGAGTACATGACAAAGCTTTGTTCACTTCTGAGTCCTTCATAGGCTCTTGCTATTGTTGTTCAAATTGATTAACTTTTTACTTCTCAACTGGTCATTTTGTCACATAATATTTAGGGCTGTGAAGGGGGAGAGTTGGGAATTCTTTGTTGGTTTGATCCTGTAGGTAGCTATCAGAGGCCCATGTGGCTTTCTGGGTTGTGGGTCGGGTGGTGCTTGATTCTGTCTGTATGGTACAGACCAGCCAGATAAATTCTAACTCCTACTCCCTTGTTTTTGTGTGCCTTTGGCTTGGCCGGAGTTTGGAAAGAAAGCAGTGAGAAACCAGGTGTGAATCTGCCGATGTGGCAGGCCAGAGGAAATTCATAGGCTATTAATTCAATTTGCACTGGCCTGTCACAGAGCAAGCTAACGCTGCAGGAAGAATCAGCCCAGCTGTGAGCAGCCCTGCCACATGCTCAGCTCCAAGAGGCAGAGCCAGAATTGAGGAATGCAAGCAGGGAAAGTGACTTTTGTAGCTCTGATGAAATTTCAAAGGTCATTAAGGGCTCTTTGCAGATGGGCTGGTAAACAGGCATCCTAGCAAGCCCTCGTCAAAGGATGTGCGTGTGCGCAACTCTCTTTCCCAATGCAAGGCACCTTTGATTAAAAAACCAATTCTAGAGAACCATCACAAACAAGTGTAGATCTCCCAGAGGGCACAGATTTTGCTGGAGTCAGGGAATTAAGAGCTGGGTTTTTATTATAAGATGACAAATTGAGAGACAGGCTTCTATTGCCCATAAAAACAGAAAATTCCACAGACCCACAGATAATGTTTTTGAAGGAACAAATGTGATATAGGACTCAGGTGAACAGACCTCAACACTTAAAGTCTACAGATGTAAATGAACCACTCCCACTTACAAAGTTCAGTGAAGGGAATTTGTCATTTAGGCTCACTCTAAACTTCATAGATTTTTTTTTTTCCCAGGATGAGGTGATAAAGTGGTATTGGGGAAGTGGGCTGGGTTATGGAATAGGGTCAGTAATAAAAGGAAAAGAGAATGAGAAAATTAACAGACCAGTATTAGAACATGTATGTAACTAAGGTTAAAAGAAACATTACAAGCTGAAAGACAAAGGAGAGAACTGAGTTCTGATATAATTGTTGAGACATTTTTGTGAGTAGTCATTAAGTTATATCTTAAGACATTTGTAGGCATAAATAATAAAAACAGGACCAATAAACATAAAACACTGTATGTGACAATGAACGTGAAGAATAAAGCAAATCAAAAGGTGTCCTTCAAGAAACTACAATTTGTTAAATCTTGAAGCTTCTCAGCAGGGCAAACATTTAAGTAGCAGAGATGCTGCAGGACAAGGATAGGCTTTTATTGTTCTTCCCCTTCAGAAGAGTAGTTTGCTGAAAGGCACCTGTTAGGTCCCAGCCATAACAGATGTAAAAACGGAGTAGAAACTAGAGAGATAATTTATCTAAAAGAGTTGGTAGCCGTGAAGAGTTCAACAAGTTCATGGCAAAGGCCAACAGAATTTGACTTATTAGAACCTGGTAAATGTGGTTGACTGATTGATTGATATTTTTACTTTAATTCATTAAAATTTTTCTGCTATGAACTTTGGCAACTCAGTCATTCTTACCTTGTCTCCTTTTCCATGAAATAAAAGGTGGTGAAATTGTCTTAACTGAAATCATAAATGGCTATAATAATATGCTACCTCGAATTGAAAACAGTGACAGGAGAGAGCAGACCTGGTCATACATAAAGAAAGGGGAATTGTGCAAAATGGATATGAAAGCATTTCCTTAAAACCTGCCGATTTTAGCCTCCGTGTAACTCAGGAGTTTGCAAAGCTTTGGAGGTCAAATCTGAGGGCAAACACACTCAAGGTTCTTGGATGAGCTCACTTTTTAGAGTCACCCAGTTTGCTCTATAAGAAATGGGAAAGTCCAGCAATATTGGAGAATTTTGTAGGAACTAGATCTGAATCGCATGTTCCATGTTGGAGTCACCAAGAAATAACTGATGTTAGAGAAATGTATTCTTTGAAATAATGATTACTCTCCTTCACATCAACCCATCTCCCTGTCCTCCTCTTTATCTCTCTGGAGCTAAAGAAACTCCGGTATGTGTGCAAGTGTGTACACACACGTGTAAAATCTGCAGAAAACCTCACATATATTTTGTAGACAGAAGCTACGTGAGTAGCTGCTTCAGTGAAATACCACTGAGTTGTATTTTTGCCAGTCCACAAAATTGCCACATCTTTATTTACTCTATGCCTGGAATCCGGGGTTTTATTCTGGCTTCAGGGCCTAGGGGACACAGAATAAACAGTGCAGTGTGGTATCACAGTGAGTACTAGGACTGGGAGATCTACCTTAACTTACTGTGTGCTCCCTAAATGTTATACCACCTCTGAATGTCTCCATCCTGACGTCGCTGCTGATATCAGTGTTGAAATGTGACAGTGCTGGTTTTTACTGTTCACATCAGTTTATTTTGGAACATTGGATAAAATGAGAAATAATAAGGTAAAAGCCACATAGATTTGTTCATCAGATCTCATTACAAAAGTTACTTATCATTTTAAAGATCTCAGCTCAATTACTATTATAATCATTTAAAAAATACGACTTTAGTAATGAGCAGAGATCACACTTAACAGGGTGAATTGTCTCTTACTCAGTATTGTACAATAATGACTTAGTAGGAACGCAACTGAGGGGTCTCTTGAATTTATGCTGCAGATTTGCGAATGAGCTATTGTTATGCGAAGTTTGAAGGAGGAAAGTGTTCATCACCCAAATCCAGAAATCACTCCAAACAGGAATGCTGCTGTGCCTTGAAGGGAGAAGGTTGGGGAGATCCCTGTGAGCTGTGCCCCACTGAACCCGATGGTAGGTCTACTATCAGCATTTCTCTTTGGTCATTCAGGGTACAGACTGTGAGATTGTAGACCTTCAGAACATAGAACAATTTAATTCTAAGTCCAACTAACATGCTCACTAAAATTATTTTATCTCAGGAGCTGGGTAGTTATTTTCTTCTGAACTATGAGTCAAAGCTGCCCAAGTAGTAGGTACCCCAGCTCTGGGAGCCTTGTTAACTTCCTCTGGTCTCGGGGCTTGGCCTGTTCATCGTGTTCCGATGTGTGCAGCCTCCACACAGTACCGGGGGAGGAGCCTGTGGCTAATTGCCTTTGATCCACCTATTAACGAGAGTTCACTTCCACCACAGAGGCCTTCCGCCAGATCTGTCCCTATGGAAGTGGCATCATTGTGGGACCCGATGATTCAGCGGTTGGTGAGTGGCTTGTGCTAGATTCTCAGCATTTCTTAGTATTGTCAACCAGCCTCTTCCTTGTCCTTTCTCTAGCTGTTATTTCTCCATATTTATCTTGGGAAATTAAGCTCTATTTTTTTTTTTTTGGTCTTTTCATTAAGATACCAATTGTATCATTGTACTGCATATTAATATTGTATTGTAATACTACATATTTCATTGATTAGGCACTGAAATGATCATAGTTTACCTTTGTGTTTCCAAAAGTGCATTGTTAGTCACTGTTTTTTCCTCCTTTGCCTAAGATATGGATGAGTGCAAAGAACCCGATGTCTGCAAACACGGGCAGTGCATCAATACCGATGGCTCCTATCGCTGCGAGTGTCCCTTTGGCTACATTCTGGAAGGGAATGAATGTGTGGGTGAGTGATAAAGCAGTTTCTTCTACTGGCATTTTACAAATCAGAAATTAAGCTATTCAGCATTCACACTAGGAAAAATAAGTACCAAGATGGGACAGAAACAAGTTTTGTACGCTTGTTCACGTATCGTTCATCTAGCAGTACTAGCTGAGTCCCCACCATGTACCAGGCACGGTGCTAGGTTCTGTGGCTACAGTAGTGAACCAAGCCAACATGGTCCTTACTTGCATGGACCTTACAGTCTGATGAGGAGGACACTGAACAGGTTTGAAGAGATAGTAGAAAGGACAGCTTTATAATGGCAGCCTTCGTGAAATTTAAGGGTAAAAAATTGTTAATGGTCACAATCTTATTCTCTTAATATGTAAAACATAAAGTTTACCCAGATTTTGTTACACTTAATACTATGAAAGGCTGTGTACCCAGTGTACATTCCTCTTGTTTTAACCCCCTTCTTAAAATTTCAAGGAAATCCAAAGCCATTCAATGTAACTTGAATTAATAGTGGCATAAATGCTGAGGGTCTGTGTCCATTAGAAAATGTTCTTTCCATATAGGAAATTAGGGCATGAGGTTTTCACCTGCAGCCATGGCTGTGGGAGCTTAAGCAAGTTTTTTGGCCTTTCTAAGCCTAAGAATGTAGTATCATGCAGACGGAATAAAACATTTCTAATTACCTTACAGCTCTAAGAATCAATGATATTGTGATTTTTATTAACGTGAAGGAGATGTAGTATTCTTGACAGTGAAATGCCGTTTCATAGCAGAACAAAAGCAAAGTTGTCAATGTTTTGTGTTTGGAATCTTCAGTTAGTGCTATGATTCATGTGAGAAATAAGCCTCCTCACCCAGGGTCTCTCTGCCGATACCCTCCTGCCCTCACTTTCTGATTTCAGAACCTAACACGAGACATGGCCCTTGACAATAATCCATCACTCTTCTGTGCTCTAGACTGCTGAGATAGCAATGTTATTTCTCTGAAGTGTTCCTTTCCCAAGGGAAGGTATTCTCCCCAAGATAAGAACAGTTGATAGTCTAGGTGGATGGGTTAGGAGACACATATATTTTTTAGATTTCCTTGGTAAGACTTGTTCTCTCTCCATAGTTGTTTAGAGAGATCATACCCTAAACATATTTCTTTCTAGCCTTTCTTCTGCCTAATGTAAACCATCTGGTTTCAACAAAATCAACAGAATCTACTTGAATCTTGACTTTATCCAGTGTATTAATTTTGCTTAACCTCTCGTCTCTTATTTTGTGTGAGTTTAGTCTTCTATTTTATATCTGGCAAAAATCCATCATGTTTAAGGCTTCTTGGAGAATGATGTCATGTAAGGCCAATCTGGAGATGTATTTCTAGCTTCAAGTAAGCAAAACCTTTTGACTATCAGTGAAGCCTTGTTTTAACTCTTTGAGCATCTATTCCCAGTAGATGCACTTCATAAGGTAGGAGGCTGGAGACACTCATGGCAAAGAGCCCTGCAAGGGCTAGAAGCCCAGGTAACATTACTGTTACCGCCACTGCCACTTAGCAAGTCAAATTTCACAGCCATAAATCTGTGGCAATGAGATATGCACCTTCCTTTCTTGCAAGGACAGAATGAGAATAAAACAAGATGTTAGAGATCAAAGTACTCTGATAGAATGAAAGGTGTTATCTGAGTCCAAGTCCATTTTCTCTCCATTCATCATGTTTTGACTACACTTCTGATCACTTGCAGATACTGATGAATGTTCCGTGGGCAATCCTTGTGGAAACGGAACCTGCAAGAACGTGATTGGAGGTTTTGAATGCACCTGCGAGGAGGGATTTGAGCCCGGCCCAATGATGACTTGTGAAGGTAAGCCTCTTAAACACGAAATAGTTGGTTACATGTTCTGATCACAGGGACAGCCGTTGGTTAATTACAGTTCTTAACATTAAATACTACCCAGGGCATATAAAATAAAGAAAATCTGGGCCTGGCGGGCCATGCCATCATTTCTTCTCTATGTGGCTTCCTCTCTGCAGAGAGTATCTGGAAAAGATATAAGTGGTTCATGGCACAAGTTATGTCACGTCTCATGCAGAGTTCTTATTGGTGTCTCTACAACTAATATTTGGATGCAACACTTGTCTACTACCCTCTTTATTATTTTCCATTTCTCCCTCTTCCTGTGTATCCCTTACACTCTTTCTTTTTCTTTTTTCTTTTCTACTCATAAAAACATCTACACACTGAGATAACCACAAGTATCCTTTAGCTCCTTGGAAGCAATCACAGCAGATGAGGATGTCCATACTCTCTAAGCAGCTGTCAGTATGTCTGGTAGGATGTGAGGAAAGGAAGGCAAGGGAGGGAGTATCTAGAATAGTGGTTCTCAAAGGGTGGTCCCTGGATCAACTACATCAGCATCACCTGGGAACTTGCTAGAAATGCAGATTTCCAGGCCTCATCCCTGACCTCCTGAATCAGAAACTCTTAAGAGTGGGACTCAGCAGCCCTCCAGATAATTCTGGCGTACTCTCAAGTTGAGAACCACTGGTTTAATAAAAGAATGAAGGGGAGGTGATGGTAAAGTATGTATTAAAGTGAGCTCTTCATTAGAGATATGACCCATCAATACGCATAGTCAAAGCTGTTGGTGAGCCTTTAAAGGCTGTGACTAAATCATGATGGGGGGGTCTCACTGATGTCCTCAGTCAGGAGAAACATCATAATCAAGATGATGTTTTAACTCTGCTTTTCCAAAACATATTCTGATGGTTCCAAACTATGCAGTTTTATCCATTAACCTATTATTATTATTCCTATCTATTTAAGGCTATCACTTGGGCATCAGTGTGAACTAAGAATCTCCATAAGTGTAAAATTATTCAGAACACCATTTTCTTGGGCATAAGAATCAGAATCAGTGTTACTTCACAGGAGCCTCTTTTATGTGGGGAAGGGAGGGGTTAATGATATTGGATGGGTTGCTTCTGTTCTGACAGCAGTTGACTTGGCAGTTGTTTTGGCTGAATGGGATAAAACGGATCCCCACTCCATGTGACTTTAGGGAGTGGCAACTGGTCAACTTGAGACTTCAAAGCCAGATTTCAGAAAAGCTCCCTAAATGTAGAGTGACCTATAATTTCTCATCCACCTAAATAACAATTAATAATTATACCAGCACAATAGGCATAAAATGAGATTGTGCTAAAAGAACCAAGATGTATGATCACCTTACTTAGACCATTAACAAAATAACGAACTCGTTTTATAATCCTTGAAAACCAGAGACTGCTTGATCCATCCATGTTTATGACAATGAAACACTACAACTTTTGGTAAAAGTATATTTCTTTTTTGGTTGACGTGTATGATCCATTATTCTCTTACTACCTTCTGCCACAGATATAAACGAGTGTGCCCAGAATCCTCTGCTGTGTGCTTTCCGATGTGTAAACACTTACGGGTCATATGAATGCAAATGTCCCGCTGGATATGTTCTGAGAGAAGACAGAAGGATGTGCAAAGGTAAGACATGCACATGCATCAAGGTCATCTAAGCCAGGAAGCCCTAACTCTATGATGGGAGATGTCCCTCCAAAGCTGCCACTAGTGGAGGAAGGCTAGAAATTGGGGAATATGAGGATTGTCATTGCTACCTTTTCTCCTCAATTGTAGCTTAAAGCTGAGTTGAGGGCTGCACTGCAGATCCTTTTTAATTCACCATACGCTGCATGTCTAGGACATGCCAGCCATTCTACAAGATGTGAAGATATAAAGGATAAAAGACTTCCCCACATGCAAGAAGCTCAATATGAAGATAGGTTGAGACAGAGATACAAATAATCATATTACAGTATGATAACTGAGAACACAAGGAAGGAATATGAATATTAAAAAAGAATCCCCATCTCCAAGGGACATTATATTCTAAGAATGGGGTAGCCCATGCAGTCTACTTTAAGCAGTTTCCATTAAAAATGCTTACTGAACACCTGCAATTGCCAAAGCACTGGACTAAGCTCTGTTATACAAAGTTGGATAAATCCTGGGGATCCTTGAAGAGCTCTGATTTGCTCCTGCTAAGGTCTTAAATGAGATATCTGTTCTCCTCAAATGGCTTAAATAGAATTTTTCTTAAAGGTAGGAAGATTTCTTAAGTGCTGGCTAAAGTCCAAATTTCTCAGCTCAGATGATACAAAGGGGAAAGATAAAGAGAGGGAAATGGAATAGGACAGAAAGTAAAGAGCCACATTATTCCGGAGAAAAGGAAATGGAGGGAAGAACCAGTAGAGAATAAGATATTGTGGATTTTTGTCTTTTCCTCAAAGTTTAAAAACCAAAACTTTCATTATTATATTGCACAATGATTCTAATATATCATATTAATATTACAATATTAAGATATCATAATCTATTATATTGTTATAAGTATTGTATAATGAAAGCTTTGGTTTATTATTAGTATGATAATGCTATTGCTATACTTATCATATGATGAAAGCTTTATATAAGGCCTTTTTAGTTCAATTCATCAAAAATAATTAGAAATCACACTTCCTGCCTTTGGAGAATTTATCAGAGAGAAATTTCTTCATTAAGTTCAAAGTGGGTTAACAGACTCCTTCCCATCTTAAGAGACCAGCTCCCAATAATGCAAAAGGAAGTAGTTTAATGCTGAAAATAGTGTCAATAAAAATTGGTTACTTAATACTATTTTATGTTTTAAAGGCAGGAAATTAAGGCAGTCCTTTTATGAATTTGTGGTTGTACATTTTTTCCAGATGAGGATGAGTGTGAAGAGGGAAAACATGACTGTACTGAAAAACAAATGGAATGCAAGAACCTCATTGGCACATATATCTGCATCTGTGGACCTGGGTATCAGAGAAGACCTGATGGAGAAGGCTGCGTAGGTAAGGGCGTCCCCACCAAAGCAGCTGTGAATGAGTAGGAAGTGACTAAGGACAGAAGGGATGTGGGCTCTGAGTCCTTGTGGACACTGGGTTCTTCTCTTTGCCTCTCTTACCTCATATCATGACTTTCCGTGGAGGTCCCCTTGCCTCATGATTATGAATTCCACCAGCAGCATCTCTCCCTCTGGGCTGGCCTTTGCCTGCTTTCTAGGCCCATTCTGCTGCCAGGATTGGAAGACCAGGTATTTCCTCTAGTCCCTTCCTTTACTGTTTATACTCCTTTGTTGCTTTGGGGTCAGTTCTTTCCACCACATTGGAATACCTCCCTATTGACTTAACTTTGCTACTACCACCCCAACACTGAGTCCAGATGCCAGGTCCCTGTGGACCAGAAGCATCACTAAACCAATGGAATCTACATCCAGAGAATATGGTCTTGTCCAGATTGAGGCCCAGGCACTGGTATTTTAAAAGCTCCCCAGGTGATTCAAAGGTGCCTTCAGCATTGAAAACCATAGTAGACCAGGGATTGGCAAACCACAGCCCTAGGGCTAAATTCAGCCTGCCAGCCCACCACCTGTTTTTGTAAATAGACACATATTGGAACATAGCTATAACCATTCATTATTTTCCATGGCTGCCTTCAAGCCACAGTAGCAGAGCAGGGTAGAGTAGTTGCCATAGAGATCAAATGGCTAGCAAAACCTAAAATAGTGACTACATGTTATATAGTAATACAGTAATATTACGGTTACAGAAAAAGTTTATTGACCTCTGCTTTAGTCAATAAATATAAGAAAAAAATACTAGAAAATTCCCACATGTATTCTTTTCCTTTCTAACATTCAGTTACATCAGGAAAGTATATTTTATATTGTCAGTCAAGAAGGTTAAGAACCTCATGTCCTCTTACTCTGTAAGATACAGAATTAAATGGAAGTTGATGAGCAGACTTTAAAAGCACAAAAAAAGCATGTGGATTTATGATCATACACCGAATCTTCTGGGATCAGTGATTCTCAGCCTCAGCTGCACACTGGAAACACTTGGATGGCTCAGGTCCCACCTCAGACATTCTGATTTAATTGGTATCAGAGTGGCCTCGGCATTGGGAATTTTAACCTGTTTTAACACTGTTCTGGATGTCACCTTCCAACCCTCTGCCTCTCATAACGGGATCTCTGCCTCAGCACCTAGGCTTCACGATCTTTGTAAACAATCATAAGACTCTCCAGCCATTTTAATGTTTTTTTTTTAAAACCTGGGAGATATAATAAGCAATATAAATTGCTTAATATTGTTGAAGTGTTACAGTAAGCATAATCTACATTGAATCAGAAGATTACTGTAGACAAACTCCCTCAGGTCAAAACTGACCATCACAGACATGATTCTAGTGAAGTATTGTAATATTTCTTTAACATAATGATCTTAAGGGTTTTTTTCCTTCATTTAAAAAAATCCTTTGAGAATCTCTACATGTACAGATATGGAAAGTTTTAAATTTTATTAAGTGAAAAATGTAAATGTACCTAAAATGCTATCATCTATGTTTAAGTATATAAAAATGCTATCAGTTATGTTTTCTAAAGGGTGGCGGTACACACATGTATGGTTGTATTTGTTCGTATGGGCATAATTCATCTCTAGAAGGATACTTTAGAAACTGGAAGTAGCACTGGTTGCTTCCCAGGAGGGGTGTTTGGTGGCTGAGGGAAAGGGGAGGGAGAGGCGCTTTTGCTGAATATCCTTTTGTACCTTTTGAATTTGGAACAATGTGAATAGGTTACCTAGTCACAAACTAAATTTTTTTAAAAAAAGAATCCATCTTTGTAGAAAGCAGACAGATGACTCCCCTTGTTTTTGGTCCTTCAATTAAACCACACAGATGAGAATGAATGTCAGACCAAGCCTGGGATCTGTGAGAATGGGCGCTGCCTCAACACCAGGGGAAGCTACACCTGCGAGTGCAATGATGGCTTCACAGCCAGCCCCACCCAGGACGAGTGTCTTGGTGAGTACAGACCACAGGATGTTTTTGTAACCCTAACCTCCACGCTGGGACACTTGAAACCAGATCTCTTATTTGAAATGATAGAAACTGTTGAAATTTGAGGAAGGGTTAAAAATGTTCATATTTTGAAGATGACTCAGTGACCACGATTGTCCATTGGGTTTAGCACCACCCTGCAGATAAATTCTTCCTTTGCTAATTGTATCATTGAATCACTTGTTTGGAATTTCTCAGCTGCCTTTTTAAGCCCTTGATGCTCAGGATCAGTTTCCAAGTGTTTCTCTGCCCCTCTATATAGCATGACTATTCCCCCATATTTCTGGGAGCAGATAGAGTGATAACCTTGTTGAGGCCAATGTCTTTCTGCCCACTTACTGTATTTCTTGTCTTGTTTTCCCCAGATGTCATCCTTTCTCTCTTACTGCTGTTTCCAGCTTTCCCTTCTTGCTCCTTCTCACCCAGGGTAAAGTGTTACATCCTTCTTGGGTTTTATATCTGACCAAATTCTGAATACTTTGTTATTCTCCTAAAATTCCCTAAAATTCTCTTTGCAATATGATGTCCCTTCCAGACAACCGGGAAGGGTACTGCTTCACAGAGGTGCTCCAAAACATGTGTCAGATCGGCTCGAGCAACAGGAACCCCGTCACCAAGTCTGAATGCTGCTGTGACGGAGGGAGAGGCTGGGGTCCCCACTGTGAGATCTGCCCTTTCCAGGGCACTGTGGCTTTCAAAAAACTCTGCCCTCATGGCCGAGGGTTTATGACCAACGGAGCAGGTACCTCATTTTGTTCTGATTTTTGACCCGTGGAGCAGGTACTTCATTTATGATACAAAAATACTTTCAGGGAATTTGTTTTTTGAAGAACAGATGAGAATACAGAATCTATAATATGGGCCTAGGTGGAGCTACATAGTTTAGGTTGACAAAAAAATCTTCATTATGGTATTTAGATATTTAAGGTCATGTTGCCAAAGTGTCTTTGGTCTGATTAAATTGTGTGTGTTTGAGTCCCTGCTTCTGCATTACAAGGAGTCCTCAACTTTTTAAGCCAAAGTTTGTTATAAGTCAGTTACTTGTTACTCAGAATATAATTTTTTAGATAAACTTTGAAATAAATGATCACTAAATTCCTAAACTAGTCTGCAAATATGTATTTTATCTTGTAAAATTGGCTGAAATATACTGCATGAAAGAAGTATAAACAATGCTGATACACACTCAGCTTTCCATGTCTGCAGGTTTCACATCCGCAGATCCAACCAACCCTGGACTGATATTGATTTGAGGTTGATTGAACCTGCAGTACCAACTAGATTATGCCATTTTATATAAGGGACTTGAGCATCCGTGGATTTTGATATCAGCAAGGGGGTCCTGGAACCAATGCCCTGGATATGGAGGGACAATTAAGACAATTGCCTCTAGAAAAGTGCAAGCAGTTTGAACTTGAGAGGGATGAGGAGGCTGTTGAGGTGTCTAAGGCACCTCTGAAAAAGAATTTCAGGCCTATATTTATCAACAGTAACTGCAATTGTTTTTAGTCTCATAAAAGAGAAAGGAGAGAGACTTTTTGAGCTCCTTGGGAGGACATTAGAAGTGAGAGAAGAAGAAAGAGATTAAATAAGCTTTGTGTTCATTTTGGAAAGATGTGGCTAAAGTTGGTATAACAATACTGGATGTGGTAAAAGACAGAATAGATTAGATGGAATGACCGAAAGCAAGTTATGATTCTTTGGAGGATGTGAAAATGAGATGGTGGAAAGACTCATTTTTTGAGACCAATGAGGGTATGCTAAATTGTATTTCAGAGTAAACTTGAAAAAATCAGGAAAAAACAAGAGCTGTTGATAGAAAATAGTGACTTGGCAATCAAAGGCTAAGAACGCACTTGTTATTGGTACCCCATCAAACAGTAAGGAAATAGATGCGTCAAGATGTCGGGGACAGTGGCTTTAATGCTCAACAGTACATATTGAACAAATCTTTCTCCCTGTGCTGGGGCTGGGAGTAAGGGTCTCTCTTCCCTAGCAGGCTGCAAAAACTCAGCTCAGTGATCCATGGGTGCCTCCCTCAACCAAAGGAGGGAAGTCCGCTCCCATTTCCCCAATATTATGCAATTTGTTATTTTTCAAGTTTAACTTTAAACACAACAAAAAGAATGAAAACTTTCCTTCTTATTTTGTAAATACACTATTAGAAGAAAATGGTATTTCCTTACCAAAAGGATGTGCTGCTGTGATTCATTTATGAGATGTCTGGAGGGGGCAAGCTTGATGGCATGAGATGGAGTGAGGAACTAAATATATCTAGATGAGATGGCTGTTCTGTGGACAATAGAGAAAAACAATATAAATTTATAAGAGCAATTATTAACTTTTCCCCTATAGTCTAATAAAGTTATTCATTTGCCTTTCAATATAGTTACCATTACGTATGAAATGTATGCTGTCATCCCTTTGGTTTAATTTCTTAGGTCCATAATCTAGTAACACAGTTTTAGTATTTACAGTGAGGTGACCCCTGTATATGAATGCTGTCCATTTTATGATGCCTTTCTCATTTTACTTTCTATTTATTGAATCATAGATATTGATGAGTGCAAGGTTATTCATGATGTTTGCCGGAATGGGGAATGCATCAATGACAGAGGATCTTATCATTGCATTTGTAAAACTGGCTATACTCCAGATATAACTGGAACCGCCTGCGTAGGTAAGTGCTCTATTTCTGATGCTCAGGTTTATTCCCGGGTGGAAATTGTACGTTATGGCAAAAAACAAAAAAAACAAAACAAAACAGAAAACCCTCAAACTAAAAATCTAAAAAGCCTATGTAATTCCATAAGGAAACAGAAGACAGTGATCAAAGACTACACAATTTACGTTTTCTTTCCTCAAAACTAAGATTCTTTGTTAGATGCTGTGGGTATTGAGCATTTAAGGATCTTTTTAGATGGACGGTCACACTGTATCTCTTTGATCATAGATCTGAATGAGTGCAACCAGGCCCCCAAACCCTGCAATTTTATCTGCAAGAACACAGAAGGGAGTTACCAGTGTTCATGCCCGAAAGGCTACATTCTGCAGGAGGATGGGAGAAGCTGCAAAGGTAAAGTTGTATTTACCTTCACTCACTCATCTGTCTCATGGGCACATGGTTGCATTCCTTGTGCCTTTGAGGGATCCAAAGCTGAAAGACCCTCTCTGCAGGCAAGAAGTGCTTCCCTGGGGTAAGTGCCTCCTTGAGGTCTCCTGCAACCCTCCTCCTATGCTGGATGGAGGGAGGCTGAGGCCAGGGAGACTGCAGAGGACCAGTGGCAGCAGCCATCCTCACTGTCTGCCCCCTGGGGGGCATCAATGAGGGTCTCAGAGACAGCAGGGACAGCCCTCCAAGGTTCAGGTGGATTGGACAGCTGATTACCTCCTTTCTACTTTCTATTAATTGCATTAATGTAATCAATCTGTTCAACAACGATATAGCCCAGGTCTCCAGCATGGTCCTGCCTGCCTTGATCAGTGCCGTGATCCTAGAGAACATTGTGCCTAATTAAGTAAACACTTTGTCTGTGTTTTTGTTCTGCAAAACAGGGTCATGCCTGCCCTCCAGCAGCTTATTTGAGACATAAATACCACAAAGAGTTAAGAAACAGCAAAACTCTCTGCAGAAATCCCTGATCAACCAGAAGTTATCCTTTGCAAAATTATATTGGTATAAATTTACTCTTGTAAACATTTCTCCAACAATAAGAACTTCACACATTGAGTGAATAGCACAAGTGAGTCAGACTGAAGGATAATTTAAAAAAGGAAAGGTAGACCAGATGGCAGAATAAAAGCGTGTTCTGTCATGAAGCCTGGAAGGAGAAAAAGGGAAGTAAAGAAAGTTAAATGGTAGGATGGAGTGGAAGAGGAGAGCAAAGAGAAGTAGGACCGTCAACCATTTTCCTTTGTCTGTGAAAGGGGGAGAGTTAAGAGGCAGGTATACAGGATAACACATGGACAATGCTTGAAATTTTCCTGTGCAGCATGTCCTATATAATCCTGCAATATGGGGAAAGGAAGCTGAGAGAGCTACTCAACAATTCTGTCTTAAATGAAGAGTTGCTCATAGCTTTGTTCTTTTCAAACATAGAACTTATTCTACATCTGTGGATCACAGTGAGTTCTGGGCAGTGTGAGGCTACAATTCACAGCCACAAACTTATTTGTATAAATGAAAAAACAAATTCAGGGGAAAAAATATCTCTCAGTGTGTATACTATCCGTAACAATCAAAACAAATTTATAGCATTTTTCTAACCTGTGGGGGCAGAAAATCCTAAAAATTTCTAGCAATTGAGATCAAAAATGAAAATAAATTAAATGTATAGTAATAATTATGTTCTTTCACAATGTATTAATATAAAAACATCTATAATGCTCTATGATTTTAGGAATACAAAAAGCAGCTGTATGATTTTTACAGATCTATTTACAATATAAGACATTTTTCTCATAAGGTCTAAATTCTTCTACATACTTGGCATATATGATTAAATATCAAAATAAGTGGTGCAGATACATGTACTATTGAAACAGAGGAAAGAGGCTAGCAGGATGACCCCAGGGGAAATGTAGAACCAGCACTTGCCCCATGAGAGATGGTTAGGAACCAAATACAAGGAAAGAAGGGGAGAAAAGGCATTCTTGGATGTGAAAACAGCAAGTGTTGCTGTTCTTAACAGTGTAGTTAAAAATAGTATTGTAAGGCAGAGACAAGATGGTGGGTTAGAAGGTTGTGAGCTCACCTCTTCTTACGAAAACACCAAAATCACAAGTGCCTGCTGAACAACAAACACTGGAACCTACCAAAAACATACAGTAAGTCCCCTACATACTGTGTTCATAAGTGCAATTTGTTCATAAGTCCAACAAAGTTACCTTGGGAACCCAACTAACACAATTGGCTATATAGTACTGTACTGTAATAGGTTTGTAATACTTTTCACATAAATAATACATAAAAAAAAACACACAAAATAAAGAAAACATTATTAATCTTACAGTACAGAACCTTGGAAAGTACAGTAGTACCAGCTACATCACTGCTGTTTTTACACTTCCTTCCAGACAGCCTGGGCTTGAAATAAAGATACTGTACTACTGTACTCTATACAGTAAAGTATACAAAAGCACAACCACTTGTGGAGGATGCATGCATGTGACAAATGTATGCCAGACACGTGAATTAACTTACCTGACTGGACGTGCAAATGCACGTTTGCATCTTTAAAAGTTCACAACTTGAAGGTTTGTATGTAGGGGAATTACTGTATCCTACATCTAAAGACAAAGAAGCCACAACAAGATGGTAGGAGGGGTGCAATCATGATAAAAATCAAATCCCACACCTGCTGGGTGGTCAACCCACAAACTGGAAAATAATTATACCACAGAAGTTCTCCCACAGGAGTGACAGTTCTGAGCCCAATGTCTGGCTTCCCAGCATGGGGGTCCAGCAACACAAAGAAGATCCCTCAGAGAATCTGGCTTTGAAGGCCAGTAGGGTTTGATCACAGAAATGCCATAGGAGTGGGGAAAACAAACTCCACTCTTGGAGGGTGCACAGAAAATCTCATGCACACCAAGACCCAGGGAAAAAAGCAGTGCTCTCATAAGAGCCTGGGCCAGATCTACCTGCTGATATTGGAGGGTCTTCTGCATAGGTAGTGAGTGGCTGTGGATCATGGTGGGGACAAACACTGGAGGTGGTGGTTCTAGGGAGTACTGATTGGCGTGAACCCTCCTGGACACCAACATTGTCTCACCAAGACCTGACCCCAGCCAACAGCCTATAGGCTCCAGTGCTGGGACACCTCAGGCCAAACAACCAACAGGGTGGAAACACAGCCCCAACCATAAGCAGACAAGCTGCCTAAAGTCTTCCTGAGCCAACAACTGCCCACTAAACACACCCCTTGACTCAGCCCTGCCCACCAGCAGGATAAGACACAGCTCCACCCACCAGTGGGCAGGAACCAGTCCCTCTCACCAGGAAGCTTGCACAAGCCTCTTAGATAGGCCTCATCCTCCAGGGGGTAGACAGCAGAAACAAGAAGAACTACAACCCCGCAGCCTGCAGAACAGAAACCACAATCACAGAAAGTTAGACAAAATGAGACAGCAGAGGAATATGTCCCAGATGAAGGAACAAGATAAAACCCCAGAAGAACAACTAAGTGAAGCAGAGATAGGCAATCTACCCAAAAAGGAATTCAAAGTTATGAAAGTAAAGATGATCTAAGATCTCAGAAAAAGAATGGAGGTATAGATTGAGAAGATACAAGAAATGTTTAACAAAGACCTCGAAGAACTGAAGAACAAACAAACAGATATGAACAATACAATAACTAAAATTAAAAAATACACTGGAAGGAATCAATAGCAGAAAAAAGTGGGGCAGATGAATGGATAAGTGAGCTGGAAGATAGAATAATGGAAAACACTGCCATGTAACACAATAAAGAAAAAAGAAAGAAAAGAAATGAAGACAGTCTAAGAGACTGTTGGGACAACATAAAATGCACCAACATTTGTATTATAGGGGTCCCAGAAGGAGAAGAGAGAGAGAAAGGACCTGAGAAAATATTTGAAAGAGATAATAGCTGAAAACTTCCCTAACATGGGAAAGGAAACAGTCACCAAGTTCAGGAAGTGCAGAGAGTTCCAGGCAGGATAAACCCAAGGAGGAACACACTGAGACATACAGTAATTAAACTGACAAAAATTAAGGACAAACAAAAAATATTAAAAGCAACAAGAGAAAAGAAATAAATAACATACAAGGTAACTCCCAGCTGATTTCTCAGCAGAAACTCTGCAGGCCAGAAGGAAGTGGCACAATATATTTAAAGTGATGAAAGGGAAAAACCTACAACCAAGAATATTCTACCCAGCAAGTCTCTTATTTAGATTTGGAAAAATCAAAAGCTTTACAGACAAGCAAAAGCTAAGAGAATTCAGCACCACCAAACCAGCTTTACAACAAATGCCAAAGGAACTTCTCTAGTCAGAAAAGAAAAGGCCACAACTAGAAACAAGAAAATTACAAATGGGAAAGCTCACTGGAAAAGGCGAACATAAAGTAAAGGTAGGAAATCATCCACACACAAATATGATATCAAAATCAGCAATGGTGAGAAGACTAGAATACAAATGCAGGGTATTGGAAATGCATTTGAAATTAAGAGACCAGCAACTTAAAACAACCATGTGTGTGTGCGTATATATATATAAAGAGAGAGACTACTATATGAAAACCTCATGGTAAACACAAAGTGAAAATCTGCAATGGATATAGACACAAAAAGAGAATAAGAAATCCAAGCACAACACTGTTAGTCTCAAATCACAAGAAAAGAGAACAAAAGAGGAAGGGAAGAAAAAAGACCTTCAAAAACAAAGCCAAAACAACTTTTAAAATGCCAGTAAGAACATACATATAGATAATTACCTTGAGTATAAACAGGTTAAATGCTCCAACCAAAAGATGTAGACTGGCTGAATGGATACAAAAACAAGACCTATAAATATATGCTGTCCACGAGAGACTCACTTCATATCCAGGGATACATACAGACTGAAAGTGAGGGGTTGAAAAAAGGTATTCCATGCAAATGAAAATCAAAAGAAAGTAATACTCATATCAGACAAAGTACACTTTATTTTATTTTTTTTTTTTGGCACACAGGCTTAGTTGCTCCGTGGCATGTGGGATCTTCCTGGAGCAGGGATTGAACCCATGTCCTCTGCATTGGCAGGCAGATTCTCAACCACTGCACCACCTAGGAAGCCCAGACAAAGTACACTTTAAAATAAAGACTGTTACAAGAGACAAAGACAAAGAAGGACACTACACAATGATCAAGGGATCAGTCAAAGAAGAAGATATAACAATTATAAATATATATGCACCCAACACAGGAGCACCTTAATATATAAGAGCAAATACTTACAACCATAAAAGGAGAAATCAACAGTAACACAATAATAGTGGGGGTCTTTAACACCCCACTTTCATCAATGGACAGATCAGACAGAAAATCAATAAGGAAACAAAGGTCTTAAATGACACACTAGACCAGATGGACTTGATATTTACAGAGCATTCCATTCAAGAGTAGCAGAATACACATTCTTCTCAAATGCACATGGAACATTCTCCAGGACAGACCACATGCTGGGCCACAAACCATGCCTTGGTAAATTTAAGAAAATTGAAATCATATCAAGCATCTTTTCCAACCACAATGCTATGAGATTAGAAATCAACTATAAGGGACTTCCCTGGTGGAGCAGTGGTTAAGAATCTGCCTGCCATTGCAGGGGACATGGATTCCATCCCTGGTCCAGGAAGATCCCACATACTGTGGAGAAACTAAGCCCATGTGCCACAACTCTTGAGCCTGTGCTCTAGAGTCTGCAAGCCACAACTACAATGCAGCCAAAAAATAAGTAAATGAATAAATGAAAAAAATGAAATTAACTACAGGAAAAAAAACCATAAAAAACACAAACATGTGGAGGCTAAACAATATAGTATTAAACAACCAATGGATCACTGTGGAAATCAAAGAGGAAATCAAAAAATATCTAGAGACAAATGAAAATGAAAACACAACAATCCAACACCTATGGGATGCAGCAAAAGCTGTTCTAAGAGGGAAGTTTATAGCAATACAATCTTACCTCAGGAAACAAGAAAAATCTCAAACAACCTAACTTTACACCTAAAGGAACTAGAGAAAGAAGAAAAAACAAAACCCAAAGTTAGTAGAAGGAAAGAAATCATAAAGATCAGAGCAAAAATAAATGAAATAGAGACAAAGAAAACAATAGAAATGATCAGTGAAACTAAAAGCTGGTTCTTTGAAAAGATAAACAAAATTGATAAACCTTTAGCCAGACTCATCAAGAAAAAAAGGAGAGGGTTCAAATCAATAAAATTATAAACAAAAAAGGAGTAGTTACAACTGACACCACAAAAATACAAAGGAACATAAGAGACTACTACAAGCAACTATATGGCAGTTAAATGTACAGCCTAGAAGAAATGGGCAATTTCTTAGAAAGGTTTAACCTTCCAAGACTGAATCAGGAAGAATTAGAAAATATGAACAGGCAAATCACAAGTACTGAAAGTGAAACTGTGATTTAAAAGCTCCCAACAAACAAAAGTCCAGGGCCTGATGGCTTCACAGGTGAATTCCATCAAACATTTAGAGAATAGTTAACATCTATCCTTCTGAAACTGTTACCAAAAAAATTGCAAAGGAAGGAACATTCCCAAACACATTCTATGAGGCTACCATCACCCTGATACCAAAAGCAGACAAAGATACCACAAAAAAAAAAAAAAAAAAAAGGAAAGAAAAGAAAGAAAATTACAGGCCAATATCACTGATGAACTTAGATGAAAAAGTCCTCAACAAAATACTAGCAAACCAAATCCAACAATACATTAAAAGGATCATACACCATGATCAAGTGGAATTTATCCCAGGGATGCAAGGATTTTTCAATAGCCACAAATCAATCACTGTAATACACTACATTAACAAATTGAAGAATAAAAACCATATGATCATATCTATAGATGCAAAGAAAGCTTTTGACAAAATTCAACACCCATTTATGATAAAAAACAAAACTCTCCAGAAAGTGGGCATAGAGGGAATATACCTCAACATAATAAAGGCCATATATAACAAACTTACTGCTAACATCATACTCAACAGTGAAAAGCTGAGAGCATTTCCTCTAAGATTAGGAAGAAGACAAGAACGTCCACTCTTGCCATTTTTATTCAAGATAGTTTTGGAAGCCCTAGCCACAGCAATCAGAGAAGGAAAAGAAATAAAAGGAATCCAAATTAGAAAAGAAGAAGTAAAACTGGCATTGTTTGCAGATGACATGATACTATACTTAGAAAATCCTAAAGATGCTACTAGAAAACTGCTAAGCTCATCAATGAATTTGGTAAAGTTGCAGGATACAAAATTAATACATAGAAATCAGTTGCAAGTCTATATACTAACAACAAAAGCTCAGAAAGAGAAATTAGAGAAACAATCCCATTTACCATTGCATCAAAAAGAACAAAATACCTAGGAATAAACCTACCTAAGGAGGCAAAAGACATGTACTTCAAAACTGTAAGACACTGATGAAAAAAATCAAAGATGACACAAACAGATGAAATAATATACCTTGTTCTTAGATGGAAGAATCAATATTGTCTAAAGGACTATACTACCCAAGACAATCTACAGATTCAATGCAATCCCTATCAAATTTCCAATGGCATTTTTCACAAAACTGGAACTTAAAATTTTAATATTTGTATGGAGACACAAAAAACCCCAAATAGCCAAATCAACCTTGAGAAAGAATAATGGAGCTGGAAGAATCAGGCGCCCTCACTTCAGACTATACTACAGAGCTACATTTATCAAGACAACATGGTACTGGCCAAAAACAGAAATATAGATCAATGGAACAGGATAGAAAGCCCAGAAATAAACCCATGCACTTATGGTCAATTAATCTAAGGCAAAGGAGGCAAGACTATACAATGGAGAAAAGACAGTCTCTTCAAAAAATGGTACTGGGAAAACTGTACAGCAACACATAAAAGAATGAAATTAGAACAGTCTTGAACACCATACACAAAAGTACACTCAAAATGGATTAAACACCTAAACATAAGACCTGACACTATAAAACTCTTAGAGGAAAACATAGGCAGAATACTATTTGACATAAATTGAAGCAATATCTCTTTCAGTCTGTCTCCTAGAGTAATGGAAAAAAAAATAAAAATAAACAAATGGAACCTAATTAAACTCAAAAGCTTTTGCACAGCAAAGGAAACCATAAACAAAATGAGAAGACAACCCACAGAATGGGAGAAAATATTTGCAAATGATGCAATCAACAAGGGATTAATCCCCAAAACCTACAAACAGCTCATGTAGCTCTATATCAAAAACAAACAACCCAATCAAAATATGGATGAAAGATCTAAATAGACATTTCTCCAAAGAAGACATACAAATGGTCAAGAGGCACATGAAAAGATGCTCATCACTAATTATTAGAGAAATGCAAATCAGAATTACAATGAGATAAATCACCTCACACCAGTCAGAATGACCATCATCAAAATGTCTATAAATAATAAATGCTGGAGAGGATGTGGAGAAAAGTGAACCCTCCTACACTGTTGGTGAGAATGTAAATTGGTACAACCACTATGGAGGACTGTATGGAGCTTCCTTAAAAAATTAAAAATAGAGCTACCATATGATCTAGCCATCCCACTCCTGGGCATGTATCTGGAGAAGGCCATTGTTCAAAAGGATACATGCCCCAATGTTCATTGCAGCACTGTTTACAATAGCCAGGACATGGAAGCAACCTAAATGTCCATTGACAGAGGAATTGATAAAGAAGATGTGGTATATTTATACAATGGAATATTACTCAGCCATTAAAAAGAAGGAAATAATGCCATTTACAGCAACATGGGTGGACCTGGAGATTATCATACTAAGTGAAGTAAGTCAGACAGCGAAAAACAGATATCATGTGATATTACTTATACGTGGAATCTTAAAAAATGATATAAGTGAACTTACTTACAAAACAGAAACAGACTCACAAACTTAGAAAATGAACTTATTGTTACCAAAGGGGAAAGGTGGGTGGGAGGGACAAATTGGGAGTTTGGGATTGACATATATATACACTACTATATTTAAAATAGATAACCAACAAGGACTTACTGCCTAGCACAGGGAACTCTGCTCAGTATTCTGCAATAATCTAAATGGGAAAAGAATTTGAAAAAGAATGGATACATGTATATGTATAACTGAATCACTTTGCTGTACACCTGAAACTAACACAACATTGTTAATCAACTATACCCCAATATAAAATAAAAAAAATTGTTAAAAATCACTGAGTTGTCCCCCTCACCTGTTTGCAGGTAAGATTCTGCAACCGTGTGATGGTGCCCTAGCAAGTCCCCTGGGGTCATAGAGAGGGGAGGCCACTTGCTGGCAGGAGACATACAGCTGTCAATCATGCAGAAACCAGAAAAGCAGAAACAGCAACTCCCCAGCAATGCAAAGAGGACCGGATTGGCTCCTTTTTAAGAGATGTCAGCACTGGAAGAAATATGGGCAGTTCTTTCAGTTCAGGTCCGCTCCAGATATTAGTCTAGCCAGGAACTGGCACTGATCTGCATCTCCAAGCACAGCTCTGTCTGCAGTGATAAAAGAGATCACAAGAAAGGGAGGGAGGCAGGCAGAGAGCCAGGCAGGAAGGAAGGTAGGTAGATTCCTAAATTCTCTGCAGTTTTTTTTTTTTTTATTAAAATTCAACTAAAAGCTGGAACACACTTTGTATTTCTTGAAGGTTTTAAATTGCAGTGCAATTCAGAAAGAGCCACAAGTTCCGGCAGTGAGGAAAGAGGCCTGGTCAAAACAGAGGATTTTATTGAGAACTGGAAAATAATGTTGGATAAATACTGTAGGCAGTCTTTTAAAAAATGCTATCGGCTTATCAGAGTGAGTTTTTTCTTTCTTTTGTTTCCTTCCTGATTGCTCAATTTTGTTTTATCCAAAGGAGAATCTCTAAACAAAGAAGTTAGTTTTATTTGGTTTGATCTGGTTGACCACCTCATTTAAGAAGATTAAAAATAGCAAACAGGAAAGAACCAAGCAGAGAAATTCATTTCCAGCCTCAAGATTTCTTTTTATATTTCAATTTGAATAGATCTTTTTAATGCTTTGGAAGTTTTTGAGAATCCTTCATCTTTTATTTCATTTTGTAATTTATTTACATTTTATAATTTATTGGACATTTCTTTGAGAAATTTCTGCCTTCTTATAACTAAAGGGAGTGGGTTTTTCTTGGATCCCCAAAGAAATGCATTTTTGGTCTGAATTGAAACCATATTTTATCTTTCAAACCCTTATCTCCTAGATTCCTCCTAGCCATTTGCTGTGGCTCTGTCTGACCAGGTCATTTGAGATGCAGAAATGAATACTCAGAGCTGCTCTCTAGAGTGGCTTCTAGGTACCTGGGCTTAAGCTCAACTCCAATGCCTATCTTGCATTTTCTTACAGATCTTGATGAGTGTGCAACTAAGCAGCACAACTGCCAGTTCCTGTGTGTTAACACCATTGGCAGCTTCACATGTAAATGTCCTCCTGGATTTACCCAACACCATACTGCCTGCATTGGTAAGTGGGAGAGGAAAAATCCTATGTGGAGTATAGCTATTCCTCTAAGGAATTGTTTTCGAGTGCTTCTGCTGTTGGAATAAGAAGGTAAAACTCAAAAAATAGGTGAGTACATGTATGTGTGTCTGTGTATGTGCATGAGTGTGTGTGAAAAGCTATTGGCCTTTTCTGAGCAAATCACCCTTCTTTCTTGCCTTTAAACAACACAAAGAGAGCTTTGGGGACGTTTCACCCTCTCCTTTCCCCCATTGCTTCTCACAGATAATAATGAATGCACCTCTGACATCAACCTGTGTGGGTCTAAGGGCATTTGCCAGAATACTCCTGGAAGCTTCACCTGTGAATGCCAGCGGGGATTCTCACTTGATCAGAGTGGCGCCAGCTGTGAAGGTGAATAGAGCCCTCAGCTTGTTCCAGTTGGTCCTTGTGAAGGTGGCCTATACACACCTGCATCATCATCCTCTATGAGACATCAGAACTGAGCACCGGGGAGATACCCAGCTGAAGATGGGAAATGTTTTCTCTAGTTTGCATGGGTCCCATGTCTTTGAGATCCATCTTTTGTCTCATGCTTGATTGTGTCCATAACACATGCTTTTCCTGAATATAACAAGACTTTTTCTGCTGAGTTGTTAATTTAGCCTAATAGGGAATGACCCAGTCAAGAAAAATACCTAGATTCCTGAATTTAATTTTCTAGTCAGTGGATCCAGAGTCTTAGAAGGATTCCCCCAGTGTGAACTAAATATATGAGGAATAACTCTTCTGCTAATATATGATTAAATGTTTTACTTATAATTTTTAGGATTTTGTTTTTGTATTGATAAATTCTGTCACAAATAAATATAAATAATTTACATAGCTATCCCATAGAGTGCTCTTGTGCCTTGTATTAGTTTCCTCATCATTTTTATTTATGCACTTTACCAGGGATATATGAATGTTTTTTCCCCTTGGACTTACCAAAAGCTCCAGAGTAGATATTCTTGAAGTTTTTGGTGGTAGGATAATTTTTTAAGGGTCAGATTTCTTACTAAAATTGCCTTTCACTTTCATGTGCATGTAAATGTTGCTTCAGAGAACACCTCTGAGACAAGCACTGATGTGACTTAAAGGCGCCTCTGCCTTCTTTTTCAGATGTAGACGAGTGTGAAGGAAACCATCGCTGCCAGCACGGCTGCCAGAACATCATCGGGGGCTACAGGTGCAGCTGCCCCCAGGGCTATCTCCAGCACTACCAGTGGAACCAGTGTGTTGGCAAGTAGTTTTCCCTTGTTCACAAGATGAATTGCTGTCAGCTCTTATGAGTCAGAATACTGCTTTCTTTCTGAAAACTTTCAACTTGTCATTGAAGCAACAAATACTCATTTCAAATTGTCTGTACGTGGCTGAAACCAGAGGGAAGTCATAGCCTTTGCAAAGTAGCAAACTAAGAAAAAAAAAAATAATGATAGAGTGTACTCTGAGAGCATTTGAAATGAAATGTCCCCAGAATTCCTTGACTCCCAATATCCCCTTGCTCTCCTACTTCACTGCTAGTCATCAGCCCACATGGTGTTCTCTTTACCTTAGAAGCCAACAAAATCCTGTTTCCTGATTGAAAACTGTTAGCCAGCCAAAGGCTATTATGAGCACCTTTTGGCCAGAAGATGCAGAAGTGGTACCACTGAGCACTATACGTCTTTGTCTGGGTCAGAGTGCAAGCAGCAAACACAGCAAGTTTTTCAGGATTGCTAAATTCTTTTGAAAATTAAGGGAGTCCCACAGACTCTCTCATTAAATTGAAATTGTCATTTATGATTCCACAGTGTCATGGGAAAATAACCCTTAATGCACATCAGAGAATCCCAACATTGCAAGTTTAGAGGGACTCCAATCCATCTAGCCCAAGCCCTTTGTTTTACTGTGAAGGCCTATAAGCCCATGGAGGAAAGGCAGTCTGTCTTTACCGGTTCTTTTGTGAAAGAATCAGAGCTGGGACCCAAGGCTCTTAATTTCATGTTTTAGGACTGCCTTTCTAGTGTTACCTTCACTTGCTTTTTTCATTCAGCAACAGGTAGCACTGCAAACTTCGTGCTCTGGTGACCTGTTTTGGCTGCTGCTCTTCTGAGTACAGGAGCCCTCCTTTGCAAAAACAAAGAGTGACTGCCTTCTGGGTGGCTGCTGTACATTGCAGTACCTGACTTTACTCCAAACGATGACATATTTGGTATGTGTTCATTTATCAAAAGTGTGTCTCTCATCTTGTTTGATTCTTTACAAGACACAGTTTTGCAGAGGTGAGTAAGACTGGCTAAAATAACCCCAGTGCTAGAGTTTAGGCTGCACAACTTGCTGACCAGCTGTCTGGTTTTAATAAAAATTTCTTTGTTCATTATCAGCTCAGGGAGGTCTTGGATCTTAATCACCAGCTTCTGATACTGTTCACAGAACTTGAGCATGAGCTTTGTTGATTTAAAACCCAGCATATGAACCTACCTGCCCTTATTATGTAGGTCCCTTGAATGAAACTGAAGCTGTGGGGAAGAGTATAAAAGAGGTGAGGTCTACCACTGTTGGGCTTTACCCTCTTCTTCCGATGCTCAGTCCAGAGATAGTAGAGATGGAAAGGTCATGCCCTCATTGCCTGAAGATTCTATTTCGGCCCCATGAAGATCATTCCTTGCCTGGGACTTGTAGAAGAATAAGTCTATTAAGAAGTGCTCACTTCCCCTCACAGACACATCAAAAATACATCTGCATGTGGAGGAATTTTCACAGAAAACCAACTGGAAACTGGCAGAAGACCTCTTATCCAATCAAAGCTGCAAGAAAGATCTCCATGAAACGGAATAGGACAAAAAAAAAAAAAAAAAAAGAAGGCATTTGGACGGGGCTGGAGCCCCTAGGACAATCTGTGAAGGAGGGAAGGTCCACACGGAGAGCCCTCACTCTGGGGAACTTCCTTGCCTGCTGTGAGGTCTGGGACAGATGGAGGGAACTGGACTCTGCTTGTGAGGAGTGCACACGTGCTGGCTTGCTAGCACTCAGGGCAGAGAGAGACCAGTGCTGATGGCTGTCACCTTGCCATACTTCTCAGTCTGAAACTCACGTCAGGTAGGGCTGCCAGTATGACCAGTGGCTAGGTGCTGAATCTCAGGCAGACAGACCCTGGGAGAGGACTTGGTCTAGCTGCACAGAGATAGCCTGGATGGCCTGGGGTGTGATCCAGGCTGAACCTCAGAGCCAGTTGTCAGCACACACATGGCAGGGCTGGTCTGGACGCAGTGGATTTTTTCAGCACACATGCCAGGTGGTGCCACAGAAACATATGACTTGGGTGGACAGGCCTGGGGAGGAGTATGTGGAGGTTGTTTCCTGGCAAGAGCACTCATCTCCACCCATTCCATACCACAGCATAGAGCTGGATCTCGGGTGGTGATGTCCTCGGAGAGGTCTGGCACAGAGGCAACCCAGGTTGTAGGCAGCAGCGCAACCACCTCAATTCCTGCAGCCATAGCACCCTGGGCCCCAGCACCGGCCCGCTCCACACCACAGCCTAGCATTAGGTCTGGGATGAACACAACAGAGAAAGGCACACAACCTTGGGCTGCTTCTCAGCAGAACATGGACACCTGCATAGGTGGCACATAGATTTGCTATGACCACACAGGCCTCACTTGCTTCAGTAGTCACCTCGTTTGGGACAGAGCACACACTCAAGGGCAACAGAGCCTTATCAAACCTGACCCTCAGGGCTTCTACTCCAATAACTGGGAGCAGATACCACCCCTGAAAGGGTTATGACAGCCACAGAGCAAAGAGGAGGCCCCACCCAACATCCAGTGCAGGCTATAAACACCACAACACCAATCACATCCTCTATCAGTGACCACACTGAGAAAAGATGTGGCTGGCATCCATACCATGAATAGCCTTTGTACCAAAAATACTGGACTCACAGTCTACACAGGGATATTACATCAAAACACCCCTTCAAGACCACAGTAGATAACCGTTTCCCCTAAATTTATAGAGCCAGAGAAAGTTAAGTAAAATGAAAAAGCAGAGGAACTATTCCCAGTTAAGAATAAGAGAAACTCCTGAAAGAACAAATAATGAAATAGACTTCACCAATTTACTAAACCCAAGTTCAAAAAGGAGGTAAGAAAAATGCTAAAGAATTAATAAAGATTATCAATAGAAATGAAGATTACTTTAACAATGAACTAGAAACTATAAAGAGGAACCAATCAAAATTAGACAGCTTAATTGCTGAAATAAAAACCAATCTAGAAGCAATGAATAGCAGACTAAATAACACAGAAGAACAAATAAGTGATCTGGAAGACAGAATAATGGAAATCACTCAATCAGAACAGCAGACAGAAAGACAAATAAAAAAAAAAAAAGAAAGCAACATATGGGGCCTATGGGATAACACAAAGCATGCTAACCTACACATGACAGGGGTTCCAGAAGGAGAAGAGAGAGAGAGAAGGGGATCTAACATGTATTTGAAGAAATTATGGCTGAAAACTTCCCAAACCTAAAGAAGGAAACAGATATCCAGGTATAGGAAGCACAAAGGGTCCCAAACAAGATGAAACCAAACAGACCCATTCCAAGACATATAATAATTAAAATGGCAAAACTTAAAGGGAGGATGCTAAAGGCTGAAAGAGAAAAACAAAGAGTCAATTACAAGGGAATTCCCATAAAGCTAGCAGCTAATTTCTCTGCAGAAACATTGTAGGCCTGAAGGGAGTGTCATGATATAATCAAAGTCTTGAAAGGGAAAAACCTGCAACCTAAAATACTCTACACCCAGAAACATTATCATTTAGAATACAGGGAGAGAGAGAATTTCTCAGATAAACAAAAACTAAAAGAATTCAGCAATACTAAACCTACTCTATAAGAAATATTGCTGGAAATTCCCTGATGGTCCAGTGGCTGTGGTTGGGACTCTATGCTTCCACTGCAGGGGGCAGCAGTGTGATCCCTGGTGGGGAAATTAAGCTCCCATATGCCAAGCAGTGCAGCCAAAAAAAAAAAAATATTGAAAGGTCTTCTCTAAAGAGAAAAGAAGCAAGAATCTATAGGAAAGGGACAATCACAGTAGGAAAGGCAATTACATAGAAGGACTGAAGATCACTTAAGCCAGTACATAGGTTAAAAAACAATCAAAAAATTGTTGTAAAGGTGATTATATCTACAATTAATAGCAAAAGAATAAACATGAAGATGTAAAATAGAGCATCAAAACCACAAAGTGTGGGGGGAGGGGACTAAAAATGTAGATCTTTTAGAATGTGTTTGTGCTTGTATGACTATCAGTTTACAGCAAGTAGATATAGTTATGGGTCAACATACTTGAAAACCAGGGTAACCACAAATCAAAACATAAAATAGATTCAACAAAAAACGAAAAGAAACTCAAACATAATATAAAAAAGCCATCAAACCACAGAAGGAAAAACAAGAGGAAATGAACAAAGAAGAACTACAAAATCAACTGGAAAGCAGGGTTTAAAATGGCAATAAGTACATACCTATCAATAATTACTTTAAATATCAATGGACTAACTGCTCTGATCAAAAGACAGAGTGGCAGATTGGATAAAAAACAAGAACCTCTATAATATGCTGCCTACAAGACACTCACTTTAGGGAGAAAGACACACACAGAATGAAATGGAGATGATGGGAAAATATATCTCATGCAAATGGAAATGACAAGAAAACAGGGGTAGCAATACTCATATCAGGCAAAATAAACTTTAAAACAAAGTCCATAAAGAAAAAGAAGGACATTATATAATAATAAAGAGATCAATACAAGAAGAGGATATTACATTCAATAATATATGCACTCAATATAGGAGCACCTAAATACCTAAATATATAAAACAAATACTAACAGACATAAAGGGAGAAATTAACAAGAATACAATGACAGTAGGAAGCTTACACCCTACTGACAGCAATGGACAGATCTTCCTCATTGAGGCAACAGAGGTTCTAAATGACACAATATACCAGTTGGACTTAATTGATATCTACAGGACACTACACCCAAAACAAAACAAAAACACCAGAATATACATTCTTTTCAAATGCACATGGAACCTTCTCTAGGATATAAATTATTTCAAGCACCTTTTCTGACCACAATGGTATGAAATGAGAAATCAACCACAGAAAGAAAAATGGGGAAAAAGTGAACCCATGGAGACTAAACAACATGCTACTAACAAAACCAATGAGTCAACAATGAAATCAAAGAAGAGATCAGAAAATACCTTGAGACAAATGACAATGAAAACACAATCTTACACAATCTACGGGATGCAGCAAAAGCATTTTTAAGAGGGAAGTTCACAGTGATACATGCCTTCCTAAAGAAACAAGAAAAATCTCAAATAAACAACCTAACCTACCATGTAAAAAAGTTAGAAAAGGAACAAGCAAAACCTAAAGTCAGCAGAAGGAAATAATAAAGATCAGAGAGGGAGTAAAAAGAGATTTTAAAAAACAGCAGAAAAGATCAATAAAATCAAGAGCTGGTTTTTTGAAAAGATAAACAAAATTGACAAACTGCTAGCCAGGCTCACCAAGGGGAAAAGAGATGACCCAAATAAACAAAATAAGAAATGAAAAAGGAGCAATAACAACTGATACAATGGAAATACAAAAAAAAATCATAAGAGAATACTGTGAACAGTTATATGCCAACAAATTGGACAACCTAGAAAAAATGGACAAGTTTTTAGAAACATAGAGCCTACCAAAACTAAATCAAGAAGATACAGGTAATTTGAATAGACCAATAACTAGAAGTAAAATAGAATCTGTAATGAAAAAAACTCCCTGCAAACAAAAGTCCAGAACCAGATGGCTTCACTGGGGAATTCTACCAAACATACAAAGAACTTATACCTATCCTTCTCAAACTATATCAAAAGATTTAAGAAGAGGTAACACACCCAAAGTCATTTTGTGAAGCCATCATAACTCTGATGCCAAAGCCAGACACAGACACTACACAGAAAGAAAATTACAGGCCAATATCTTTGATGAATATAGATGCAAAAATCCTCAACAAAATATTAGCAAACTGAATCCAACCATACATAAAAAGGATCATACACCATGATCAAGCTGGATTCATTCCCAGGTCACAATGACAGTTCACATGCAAAATCAATGTGTTACACTACATCAACAAAAGGAAAGACAAAACCACATGATCATCTCAACAGATGCAGAAGCATTTGATAAAATTCAACATCCATTTATGATAAAATAAAAACTGTCACCAAAGTGGATATAGAGTGAACATATCTCAGCATAATAAAAGCCACTTATGACAAACCAACAGCCAACATAATATCAAATGGTGAGAAGCTGAAAACCTTCCCACTAAAATCTGGAACAAGACAAGGATGCCCACTGTCACCATTTGTATTCAACATGGTATTGGAAGTCCTAGGCACAGCAATAAGAGAAGAAATAAAAGGTATCCAAATTGGAAGGGAAGAGGTAAAACTGTTACCATTTGCAGATGACATGATACTCTGTATGGAGAATCCTAAAGACTCCAGGCAAAAACTGTTTGAACTAATAAATGAATTCAGCAAGGTAGCAGGATACAAATTAATATACAGAAATCTGTTCCATTTCTTTATACCAACAATGAAATACCAGAAAGAGAAAGTAAAAAAAAATCCTGTTTAAAATCACATCAAAAAATTGAAATACCTAGGAATAAACTTTACCAAGGAAGTGAAAGACCTATATGCTGAAAACTATAAAACACTGATAAAGGGAACTGAAGATGATTCAAAGAAATAGGAAGTTATCCCATGTCCTTGGATTGGAAGAATGTTGTTAAAATGGACATACTACCCAAAGCAATCTACAGATTTAATGTGATCCCTATCAAAATACCCATGACATTTTTCAAAGAACTAGAAAAAAAATCCTAAAATTTATATGGAACCACAGAAGAACCAGCATTGTCAAAGCAACCCTGAGGAAAAAGAACAAAGTTATAGGCATGAACCTTCGAATTCAGACTATAATACAAAGCTGTAGTACTCAAAACAGCATGGTATTGGCACAAAAGCATACGTATAGATCAATGGCACAGATAGCCCAGAAATAAACCCACACACCTATGGTCAATTAATCTACAACAAAGGAAGCAAGAATATACAATAGAGAAAAAACATTCTCTTAAGCAAGTGGTGTTGGGAAAGATGGACAGCCACATATAAATCAGTGAAGTTAGAACACTCCCTCATACCATATACAAAAATAAACTCAAGATGGTTTAAAGACCTAAATATAAGATGTGACACCATAAAACTCCTAGAAGAGTACATAGGCAAAACATTCTTGGACATAAATCATAGCAGTATTTTCTTAGGTCAGTCTCCTAAGGCAAAAGAAATAAAAGCAAAAATAAACAAATTGTACCTAATCAATCTCAAAAGTTTTTGTATAGCAAAGGAAATCATCAACAAAATGAAAAGACAACTTATGGAATGGGAGAAAATATTTGCAAATGATGCAACTGACAAGGGGTTAATACTCAAAATATACAAACAGCTCATACAACTCAGTATTAAAAAACAAACAACCCAATCAGAAAGTGAACAGAAGACTTAAATAGTCATTTCTCCAAAGAAGACATACAAATGGCCAACCAGCACATGAAAAGATGTTCAACATCACTAATTCTTAAAGAAATGCAAATCAAAACCACAATGAGGTATCACCTCACACTGGTCAGAATGACTATCATCAAAAAGTCTACTAATCTTCAGAAAAGTCTACTGTCATCAAAAAGTCTACATCTGGAGAGTGTGTGGAGAAAAGGGAACCCTCCTGCACTGTTGGTGGGAATGTACATTGGTGTAGCCACTATGGAGAACAGTGTGGAGGTTACTTTAAAAATTCAAAATAGAGCTACCACATGATCCAGCAATCCCCCTCCTGGGCATATATGCTGAAAAGATGAAAACTCTAATTTGAAAAGATACATGCACCCCAGTGTTCACAGCAGCACTATTTACAATAGCCAAAATGTGGAAACAACCCAAGTGCCCATCAACAGATGACTGATTTAAGATACACACACACACACACACACACACACACACACACACACACACACACACACACAGAGGAATATTACGTAGCCATAAAAAAGAATGGAATATTGCCATTTGCAGCAACATACCTACATAATAATATACCTACATAATAAATATAAGTGAATCACTTTGCTGTACACCTGAAACTAACACAATATTGTAAATCAAGTAAACTTCAGTTTTAAAAAAGTGGGAAAAGTTTTGGGGGTTTTGATGCCCAGAAGGTACCAGTTTAAACTGGTCTCATAATTCTTGGGAATTACAGTTACCCAGAATGAACATTTCCTTGGACCAGAATGGCTTCCCCAGAGCCATGCAGAGCAGATCCCTTGGACCAGCCCTCCCTGGATCCTTGCTCCTAGGCAGCCAGCAGTTCACTCTTGGAAGATGGATGGGTTTAGGGTAAGGGGCCACTGATATCATTGCTTTCTAGAAAATATCAAACTTGCAGCTTGAAGTTGGAGCTGACCCATCTTGACCTAGAGAAAATTAGTAAAAGAAAGTCCATTCTACATTTTGGAGTTCTCCCAGTGGCTCTCCCTTAACACTACAGTATAGTGTTAAGACACACTATGCAAGCCTGATGCTGGAAGCTTTGAGTTTAGAGGACAGACTGGATAGATTTCCATCTGCTTTTAAGGAGTGTCTTTCAGAGACTCTAATGCTATTTCATTCAAATTAGAATTATCCTTTTTTATGAAAAGAGCAAAACCCTCACCAGTGTAAGTAACAACTGAAAGAATTAAACAAAAATTTTGTAGTGTAGAAAAATTCCTTGTGGAGCCATTTAATCCAGTGTGCACACACAGGATGAAAAAGGTCAGGAAAAGTGCAAAACATGTTAAACAAATCATGGTATTTGTATATTGATAGAAAGGGTGAGTGCACAAACAGATTGTTTTCAAGCTGTAAACACTGAACATTTGCCAATTTTCTTATCTTAATCTGTGCTGCACTCCACCCCACCTCTCCAACCCAGATAAGCAAGTTTAATTTAAACTTATTAGATTCTCAGGGAGGAAAAAAAAGTAAAATAAAGTAGAAAAGAATGTGAAAGGGGGACAGGGAGAGTTCTTGACTGGACTAGATACTCCAAGTTAAAAAGATAGATATTCAAATTTAGAAAGAACCTTAGCAGTGATCTATTCTGATCCTTTTCCTAACATATCAATCCCTCTCCAACCTGGAAAGGTACTCACCTTCCCCCAAGATAACCCAATCTATGCATAGAAAACTTTAATTCTTAGAAACAACTTTTTCATAAAGAATGAAACTTTGCTCCCTTTAACTCCTAACCATTGGTCCTATTTCTGTCCCTTGGAACAAAACAGAGTAAATCTAAGCTCTATATTTACAGGTCTTCCCCACATGCACCCATGCCTTAGAGGTTTTATCAGTAACAGATGGCTGAACCTAACCAAAAGCACGGGACACAGGAGAGGAGCTTGTTGATGCTCCATTCCAATCATCCTTGTAGGGCCAAGTGCAGGTGAGAAGTCTGCAAGTGGATATGCGGGGCAAGGAGAACACATCAAGCCCAGAGCTATTCCCTCCACCAGAGAAACCACCCTCAGTTCTTCATTCATCCTTGGTTGCTCATGGTCTCCATTGGTTTCTACCACACAGCTCATCTCTAATTTAAAATGAGGGGAAAAGAACACAGACAATGGCATGTCGAATCATTTTGTTTTAGGAATCCTGGAACCTAAGTGATGTTGGGTGGGTATTTGAGAGTCCCTGGATATAAAGGATCTCAAACAGATGCATAGCTAGGCACTGAGCCATAGCAGGCAGCTCAGCCAATGGCCTTCTTGTTATGTATCTACTTCTTCTCTCTGTAGCCACATACAGGCAAAAAAGGAGGGGGGGGGAGCATTCAAGGAAGGAAGGGAGAAGAAAAGAAGGGTGGAAGGCAATATGAATTGTGTGTGTGTGTGTACACACACACGCAAGTACCCTGCCCTCACCATTTTTACCCACCTGTTTTCCTAATTAAAAAAAACAACAACAAAAAACATATTTTCTTAGAAACAATTTTGTTCTTGAAAAACAAATCTACCTTAGCAAATAAGGAAAACCTAAAAGAGAAAGAACCATATAAATATGGGCGAGTCTCTTGAGAGACACTGATATAAAGGAAAGCTATGTGACTTTTGTAGTCAGACAGACCTGGGTGTGCATCTCTGCCCTGCTGCTGCTGCTGGGAGGTCGTGCAGGGGCTTTCTGAGTCTTGCTTTCTTCGTCTGGAAAATAGGGATTTTAATACCTACCTCCGTGATTGTTAGGCAGGTTGAGTAGACATCTAGTAAGTATTAGTTGCCTTTCTCCTCCTCCCTTCCATTGGAAGTAAGTATTTGCCAAGTGAGAAGGTCAGTCACATGCATTCAAATGAACATATGGCTGAAAATGGACTGTAGCAGTTAAGAAATGTCTTACCAGCAAACTTCCGTGCTGCCCTACAAAGGCAGGCCTACGAAAATATATTAGAAATTTCAAAAAAGTAGAAATCAGAGATAATGAGAAACTTGAGATTTTTTTCCCTTTGAATTGATCTGAGAAAGTTCGATTTCTTTTTCCTACTTATTACCATCAGATTTGGCCAGTCCCTGTGGGTAGCTGGTTCTGCAGCATCTGTGTCTCTTGTGGGTTTTCCCCAATTATTGCCCGTGAAGCCTGCACTGAATCTCTTCCAGCCACACTCAGCTTTAGACGTGGTCCAGACACTCTGGGCAGGAGGCTGGTTTGGATAAGGGGGCCTGTTCAGAGATGGGAGCAGACATACCAGAAGGTACTGTTCATCCCCAGGGCAAGCACCTGGGGGCTTTTATGGACTTTTGAAAAGGAAGTCCAAGTGGGCTGGACACTTCCTGCAGGATGTTAGCCCTTGCCAGCCTTACTCATCCTGAAAAAGGAAGACTGGGAAAGCAGCCACCAGGAATATGGTTTATCTCTGCTGTAGAGATAGTCATCCCATTGCTGGGCACTTGTGAAGCAAAGGTGCAGAGAACTGATTCCTGCCCTCCCACCCTGAACCCTGAGCCTTAGCCATGAACCATCCCCACATTCTTCACGGATGCTCCCGTGGAGCAGAACATACTAATGTTGGCTTCAGGTGAGGACTGGAGTCTGCTGGTCCTCAGAATACCATCTTCTAAGGTACTCTTCCTGGTGCACTTGACCTCAGAAACCACATTTGCTCACCATATGGCAAGAGACCACATCTGTTTCCACATCTTTCTCTCTTGTTCCCTTCCCCACCCCTAGCCATCTCTGCCTGTATTACCTTCCGGAGAGCCTAGATGAAGGCCAGCTGGCCAGCAGCAAGTGGCTTAACCCAGACTCCTCCATAGAAACCTCTGGCTGGTATCACATATGCGGTGTCTTCTGGTTTATTCTGCAGATGAAAATGAATGCCTGAGTGCTCACATTTGCGGAGGAGCCTCCTGTCACAACACCCTGGGGAGCTACAAGTGCATGTGTCCTGCCGGCTTCCAGTACGAACAGTTCAGTGGTGGCTGCCAAGACATCAATGAATGTGGCTCTTCTCAGGCCCCCTGCAGTTATGGCTGTTCCAATACTGAGGGTGGCTACCTGTGTGCCTGTCCACCTGGCTACTTCCGAATAGGCCAAGGGTAAGCATTGCTAGCTGTGGTCAGGGTTGGAGGCTTTCTCATTCATAACATAACTAAGTATATTTAACTCAAAATGACCTGTTCTAGTAGAGTAGAACCATACTTTTTATGATCCTTGAGTTAATTCCAGTTAGCACTGCAAAGGTTTTGGGTTATTTTATTTGAAAGGGGACATCTAAATTTCTGGAAATTCATAGGATGTCAAACAAAATAATGAAACGACATTGTAAATACCTCGCCACATGGCTTATCTATCTCATTCGAAAGATCTTCACATCTTGTTGGAAAGTGATTCATTTCTCAGGAAATGTAGGGGCTGCGACCCATGACAGAACTGGACTCAGGCTGCACATTGCTGCTGCAGCCTTCTCCTGGGGCAAGCAGCATTCTGTCTCGACTTAAAATACCTTCTCATCTGGCTCCTGTTAGGATAAATCAAAAAGATACCTCTACAGTTTTAAAGTATATTTTACATTTCAGACTTAAATTTACGTTAAAAATTGCCAAAAGTGCATTAAGTATGAGTTAAAATAATTACTGTATTTTCCAGGTAAAATACTTCACCACATTTTATGTGTGAGAGTTGGGGCCAGGGATGTATTTTTATTTTACTCAGTAATTTAAAAGTTAGTGTTAAGTTTTCAAAGTTTAGGTCTTCTTCCCCGCTGAATTAATCTGGACTTGGCTGTCTTGGTTTTGGCTATCCTGTGAAGGAGCTCAAATTTTAACTTTTTAATTAGGAACACAGAGACATTAAATATACATACAAATATATATATATATATATACACACACACACACACCAACACACACACTTATATACAATCCCACACACACAAAGTCACATATTCCACAATGCACACATATGTGTATATATCAAATTGTTAATTTTGTGGTCTTTGATTTCCCGGCACACAAACATCAAGTGATTCATTTTGGGGTGTGTAGAAGGTAAAAGAATGTTTCATGCGAAACATACACAATGCCAGCAGTAGGACTCAAATTCCCAGATGTTTGTGTCTGGCTCTCAGTAGACTCATTCTTTATATGTTTAATGCCAGAACCATTTTCCCAACAAAAATTGTGACACTCCAAACTGGCTTCAGGCCAGTGAGATTTTATAGTCACATTTCTTGTAAATGGTGTTCCAGGGATATGAAAATGCTAGAAGGGAGTTCTGAGAAAGTAACCAAAGCCTGTGAATTTGGGGTTTTCCTTCCAATAATGTAAGCATTCTGTGAACGCGCGCGCGCACGCGCGCGCACACACACACACACACACACACACACACACACACACACGATGAGCATCTATCGTTCTATCCGTTTTATTGTTTCTACACATTTCATGGTGCAAGATTAAAGGATGGGGTAAGGAAGTGTGTTGGGCTCAGCAGGATGACAGAAAACATTAGAAACCTGTAAGTTGCTGCAAAATACAAAGCGTTCTTATTGGCATTATATTTTCAATATGAGTTATAAAGATAGGTCATAATTCAGAAAGAGAAACAAATATTTGGTCTACATTATGGCCCATTAGTAGACCCAGCAGTAGAAATCTACCCGTTTATAACAGTTTGGGCTCCTCCGTGAATCGCCAGAATGGACCCTACCCCTATATAAAGATTCTTTTAGGATCATTCAAATATTTCAACACATTTTGAAAGGGGATCCTGGTAAATATGTTCCAAGTGGCCTATGAACTAGTAAGCAGAATAACAAAACAAGGGCCTTGTGAAACACACAAGCCTCCCTCCATAACTTGGCTTTCAAAACTGAAAGGCAAAGAAAAACAGCTGAACTAGTTCTCTCTTGGGCATGGGTTTGTTTATTCAGCCTCACATGAGTCAGAGCCAACGGACCTAGTGGTTTTGAATGACTTGAAACAATTTCCCACAGTTGGGCAAGCTTCGATACATGTATTTTATACATTGCATATCTTCACTATTTATTTCTAAAACAACCTCAGTTATCACCTAGAGCTCTCTTGCTATCTTCAGGAGCTTCAGCCAGAGTGAGAGGCCTGATATTAGGAGAGATGGCTCCAAAGCTGGAGTGGTGAAGGCTGGTGATAGTGGAGTGGTGGAAGTGGAGGTGGCAGTAATCGTGTCAGTTAAGCAGGAAGAGGGCAAGGAATTGAAGAGTGATGTCTCATACCTTTCTCACTACGCGGAGCCTGTTTCATAGAAAGAAGGCATTTTTATTCATGCTCCCAAGTCACATGGTCTCCCTCATCCTCTGTTCTTCTCTTCTTTCCACTCCCTGTCTCCGCCCCCCAGCAGTACAGCAAAACACCTGCCAAATTACGTTTGGGAAATGAAGGGACAAATAAATATGCCAAACGGGGCCTTGAGAGGCAGTAAAAAGAAATCAGTCAATTCAGGGAACTGAGAATTTGAGGCCAAACACAGAGGGCTTCAGTGTGGTTCTCAGAACCAGCCGATCATCCAGTGGTCAAATAATCAAGGGCTGAATGTCACTAGGCGGGGTCCAGGCCTCACCAGAACTCTGGCTCCTCCTTCGCCTCCCAATTCTAATGAAAAACGTCTATGTTTCCCTTCTGCCACAGGCACTGCGTTTCTGGAATGGGCATGGGCCGAGGAAACCCAGAACCACCTGCCAGTGGTGAAATGGATGACAATTCACTCTCCCCAGAGGCTTGTTATGAGTGTAAGATCAACGGCTACCCCAAACGGGGCAGGAGGCGGAGAAGCACAAATGAAACGGACACCCCCAACACTGAGGTAGGTCAGAACGTGCTTTCTCCTGACATCTCCGCTTGCGGAAAGGCCCTCCAGATTCCTGTGGTTTCCTCCAAGGATGATCCAAAGTGTGAAAACGCTCCCTGGGGAGAAAATCCAGACATTCCCTGAGCTCTAGGCTGTATTTTACAAGAGTCTGTGAGGCTCTCTGGAGTTTCTTGCTGCTTTTAGGGAGTGGCCATTCGAAGGTTTTCACATATTTGCTCATTTCCTCTGTCTCGCCAAAAAGAAAGTCAAACACCCACCCAAAGTCTGCTGAAAGGACCAGGTCTGAGATCCAGGACAGCAAGTGGGCAGAACAGTGAAGTGACATAGTGCTCCCTGTGCAGGGATGCCAAGTTCTGAAAGCTAGAGGCTCCTCTACTGAAAAGAGCCATGTGGAGTGTGAGAGAACTTGGATTCTAGACAAAAACAACATGGAGCTCAAGCAGCCTGGTTTTCTTTGCCTACGGCTGCTGCAGCCTTTCAGTCAACTTAGAAATGCAGATACCCAGACCTCTGGCCGCAGGCCCAGAGAACCCAGCACATGTGGTCCCAGAGAGGCAAGCAAGAAGCCAGGTGAAAAGCATTGAATATTAGCAGATCATCAGAGCCAGGAAGTAGGTTCTAGGTGTGTCCTTCGGTGGGGATGGTTTTGCGTCAGTGAACAAAATTGAAATAAACTGGTTTTCTCTTAGCATCAGTACTGCATCCCATCTGCTGTGGTTTGGGAAATGAGATAAGTCTTTGGAAAGAAAATAGTATATTAAAACAGTGGTTCTCAAACTTGAGTGTGCATCTGAGTCATCTGGAAGGCTTGTTAAAATAGATTTCTGGAAAACATCCCCAGGGTTTCTGATTCAGCAGGTTTCAGGTGACACCGAGAGCCTGGATTTCTAACAGATTCCCAGGTGATGCTGATGCTGTTGGTAGAGGGACCACACGCTGAGACCCTCTGCAATAGGAGACCACCAAATACAAGTGATTTCAACTTTCTTGTTGACATGTTTATTTTTTAATATTATAAAACTATGCCAATTTAACATTTGTGTTTTACAGTGTTTCATGCATATTCGCTTTCATTGTAGTTTGTACAACATAAGAAAGTTGTGTTACTGTGAGATTTGAGTCACTTTTTCTTTAGTAAGTGGCACGTTTACCTTTTATTTAACACATTGCCATATGTCTTTCCAGGATCAGCCTGAGATAGAAGCCAATGTGAGTCTTGCAAGTTGGGATGTTGAGAAGACAGCCGTGTTCGCTTTCAATATTTCCCACATCAATAACAAGGTCCGAATCCTAGAACTCCTTCCAGCCCTTACGACTCTGACGAATCACAACAGATACTTGATTGAATCTGGAAATGAAAACGGTTTCTTTAAAATCAACCAAAAGGAAGGGATCAGCTACCTCCACTTCACAAAGAAGAAGCCAGTGGCTGGAACCTATTCATTACAAATCAGTAGTACTCCACTTTATAAAAAGAAAGAACTTAATCAGCTAGAAGATAAACATGACAGAGACTACCTCAGTGGTGAACTGGGTGATAATCTGAAGATGAAAATTCAGATTTTGCTTCATTAATTCACCATCCAGAGACCAAATAATTAAAAAACAAAGATAGATAGGTAGAACTGAATTTTTCCCCCAATCAGAATCTTCATATTATAGGTACAGTCTTTCACCACATAAATTTCTATAAATAAGCACTATTCTTGTATTCCAAAAGTAAGGTACAGGTGACTACCCTAGTTCAAAACAACCACTTTCTCAGGCTTCTCATGTATGTAGCTAAGCTACCTTGTCATATGTGTTGATTCTTGAAAACTGGGACATGTATTTCCACTGGGGGTTGGCCATTCACGCTGAGGTGCCATCCTTCCAGCAGACGTACAGGAATGTGCTTTCAACTGATGGACTGTTCTATTTTTTCAAATTGTAAAACTTTGCTTCTCCAAATACAAGTATTAGGTTGGCCATCTATAATATCTATTTGGTGCTAGTAAATTCTCAAACTAGATTTATAAATGCACTGTAATATTTACACAACTTAGAAACCAAATTACAAGTATTCAGTTCAAATACTTCATTAATTTCAATCAACCAAAGTTAGTTCAGTAGCTTATCTCAGTTATGAGTATAATACATTACATGTAAATTAAGTGTGTGTATACTGTAATCGTGCTATTTTTTATCATTGAAACATTTATAAACTAGAATAATAATGCCCTTAATGTGAGGGTTTGTAATGGTGCTTATTAAGACCAAAGACTTGTTAAGTGTATACACCAAGTGGTAATGAAATTTCTGTGACTGGCCCACACGTGCATGGAGGTCTGGGAGGACCAAGAAACAGCCTCAGCAGCCAGAGGATCACCAGTGCATCCTTCATCACACCCGTGCAATATGCCAAGATTACCCTCGGTCATTCCTGTCAACAAGGGGTCCATGTCAGAAATGTCACAATAAAACAGTCTCTTTTTTAGTGTACCCCTTGGCTTTGTGTTCTTGCATGGATGTGGGATTGGAGGGGCCATTCTAGAGACTAAATAAAGTCTCCTAAAATTAAACTATCCTTGATCTGTTAGTTACAGCTTCTAAAGGTGCCAAATATATAACCACTAGAAGAAAATTTAACATATTTGAGTCAGTCCCTTGTTTTATTCATTCAAGGCAGCAGAGTTATTTCTCACCAGCAAGATATTTAGACTGTAGCATTATTTCTAAAGCATGACCTAATTAATCCTGTGACTTTTAAATTACTAGATTTCAGTACTTTAAAAACCTCAAGTTCATTGTCTTAGAGCACATGTGTTTCGTTATAAAAATTTATCATACCCCCTCCCCTCAGACATACACAGTGTTGGCAAGCTTAGGCGTTCCATCCTTTTTTTCTCCCCTAAACATCTGTTACTAGTCAGTGCTAGTTTAATTACAAAGGGATAATCCCAAATTGAATCCAATTGAATGCTATAACTCTTGTTTTCTCAATGTCATAATTTGAAAATGCTGTTTTATTTTAAGAGCAATATTGAGTATTTAATAGTTAAGCTAGTTCAATTGATATCAATTTTTAAAACCCTTTAGGGCATTAAAGGCTAGGAAAATAAAGGTGAAATGAGGTTGCCGCATAGAGAAGAAACCGTACAGGACACAGAAAAGTCCTCTCAAAATCTTCAGAAAACTAAGCTAATGAAGATGGAGTAGGTGTATTCTAGAATACAAAACCAGGGTCAGTTGGTGTAAAGCTCAGTTTTAGCACATACCTTCCTAATTGTCAAGCCAGCCAATGAGAGAAATGGGTTTCCTTGCAATGTGGTGAGCTCCCTGTCACTAGAGAGTTTCAGTCTGGGCAGCCAGTGGACAAGGATGCTTTCTTCCACCTAACACCTCAAAGTATTTTTTTTAATCTATTATTTTGCCATCCAAAAACTCATCTCTATCAAGCATCAGTTATGAGCGAGTTGAATGACTAGTTTGGAAGGGATCTGTACCTTGGTTAGGAAGTTAAAATGACTCAAAATTTCATTTTATCTCTGCGCCTATGGGTCTCTGATGGAAGTGTACTAAAATTGTTAGAGAAGAATATATAGCATATGGTAAACAACAGCTTGCAAATGGAAAATGTCTTTGATAATTTAACCAGAACTGCATTATATTTAATAATGGATTTTCTTTATAACAACAGAACAAAATAGAGTTGGCACATAGTAGATCACTTTGATATTTTTAATAGTCTCAGTCTGGATTTTATTTATTTCAGAGCCAACAATTTTCAACAGCATATTTTCCGTGTTTCTGACTGTAACAAAACATTTTCTTCACTGTTCCATTGTAAATATTCCTCTTGTCAGAAATTTTTTTTAATCCTGAGATTTAAACTTGTACCTTTCAATTGTCTGTGACCTTTTGATTTTACTTTCAATGATCGAAGAGTTTGGTTTTATAAATCTCAGAAGCTTGAAAACGTCTTGTCTCTACCCCTCAGCCCATTTCACTTGCCAATAATTATTTTGTAAGTAGGGTTGAAATGAACTCAGCTGGCCTTATGAAATGTTTAAACTTGCACAAACAACTACATTTTTGTTCAGCAAATAACACTTCACTCAGCCAAAATTGCTTTGGACATTGCCATTACAAATACTGTTCAACTTCAGAAATCATGTTTGTAAATTAGATGAGCCAAAATAAAGGACAATTAGGTTGATATTAGCATACTTAAAAATTACATACCTGTAAATTGTTGGGGGTTTTTTAAATCAATCATCTTTATCCACAGAACGTACTATATTCTGACTTTAACTGTAGTTCCTAGAGATAGGTTACAAACATAATTATTAAATGGTTTAAAGACTTTTTTTTAAATGCTAGAAGATTATTGGGAGAAAGATTAGTTTTCACATACATAGATGAAGACAAAGTTATTTCCCCCTTGCCAATTTTAAACACTTTGTTTAAAAAAAAAAAAGCAAACCAATTTAAACATTTTGAAACCCAATATGAGTCTAACATTATGTATTGTTAGGAAATGATTCTCAGTATTATGAGTTAAGGGTTAGAGAGAAACAAGGTGGCTATGAATTTGATTTTGAAAATTCCCATGTGTATCCAAGACCAGGTTCACTTACAAGATTGGGTCTCAATGAAAGGTTCTAACATTCTCACAAATGTCTGTATAAACATAAGGGTCTTGTACATTTGACACCTGACATACATTTGGCAGGACCTGGCAATGTCACCAAATCTGTTATTTCAACTAACTGCTAATGAATCCAAAAATGGCTTTTTGGCAACATCATAACCTCTTTTCAGGACATAGGCTGTTTTGCACCCTTGATGTAATCTGGAATTATGACCTCTACAAATAGAGGCCCATTTCATTTTTTTGATTGGACAGTGGAAGGTACATTCTTTTTAACTGAATGAAGTCATAGCAGGTAAGAGACTGTGATTTCCCACTAGCTCAACTCTCTGCTCTATCGATTTGTGTTCCACACAAATATTCACTGTCATTTTTGGTCTTTGCAACTACTCCTATTTCATAAATCAACACAGCATTACCCTCACTTGTGTTCCCTTTTGCTCCTCGAGGGTTGGTTATAGTGTCAGCTAGAAGGCATCACATCCAGTATATTTCTAGAATCCTCAGCCCTAGTTCAAAGTTAAGCAACACTGAGGTAAAGACGTTTAGCAGAAAGCAGCTGCTACATTCAGCAGTTGCTGGGTAATTTTCATACCCCACTTGATGTGTTCTTTGCAGCTGTACTGAGAGTTGCAGAAATCAGAAGAGGTCTGTTCCCTTTTTAATGTAAAATTCTCTCTGACGGAGAATTAAATCAAACCTGAATGATTTAGCTTTTTCTTTTCTTGGAAATGGAGACATCTGCAAAATCTCTGATGATGAACACATATCCCATCAATCCCACCAGCCATTTACATAAAAAGGTCACAGGCCTGTATAGTTGTATCTGCATGGTAAGCTCTGTTCTGGGTTTCCCCAACAGCTCTACTATGACAAGACCTGTCAGGAAAGATTAACAGGACTCTGATAAATCAGAATTTCAAAAAGCATGATGGGCTGGATTTGGTTTGTGTTCATGTATTTTTGTTGCTACATGAAATCAACATGATACGCTATTCAGTCTTTCTGCCTCCAGTTGCACCAAGATTGTCCCCCTTCAGCCTATTCACTGCACCTCTCCTCAGCAATTCTGTGATCCAACTCCAGTGATGCTGTGTCTCAGGAAGCTTTCAAGCTCCTCTGAGGACTGCTGCTTCCTACACTGGCTGTAGCAGGCTCTCTTGTGGGTCATTCACAGCAAGCATTGAGCCCAGGAGTCAGTCTGCTGCAGAACCAGCTCCCTAGGAGAAAGCTGCTCCTGATCACACCCACTCATCCACCTCCACTCTCACAGGCCTCTCGCTCACCAGGAGAGGGCATGGAAGCTGGGGATACCATTCCTAAAAGCTGATGCTCTCCATCTCAAGGTTTCTTTCCTTCAGGGTCTGTGATTCTTGATTCACGGAGTTCTGATCTTTCCTTATCATATCAAGAAAGTTCAGTTCAGTCCTGAGGTCCTCGGGAGCACCTGATCCAGAGTCCTGACAGTATGAAATCTGGGGTCAGAAAGCTGTGTTTAGGAGATTGGCCAAGATGGCCAAGGAGAAAGACCCTGAGCTCACCTCCTCTCACTGAAACACCAAAATCACAACTATCTGCAGAACAATCATTGATGGAAAAGACCAGAACCTGCCAAAAAAGATCTTCTACAACTAAAGACATAAAGAAGAGACAGGTAGGAGGGGCAAACTCACAATACAGTCAAGTTCCATGCCCCTGGGTGGGCAACCCACAAACTGGAGAATTACATTGCAGAGATTTTCCCAAAGGAGAGGTTTGAGGCTCCCTAGTCCAGGGGTCCTGTGCCAGGAAAACAAGCTCCCAGAGCATAAGGCTAGTGGAGCTTACTTTCAGGGGTCACAAAGGGCTGAGAGAAATAGAGATTTCACCATTAAACGGTATACACAAAATCTCACACGCTCTAGGACCCAGGGCATAAGCAGTGATTTGAAAGGAGCCTGGGTCAGACATACCTGCTGATTTTGGAGAGTTTCCAGGAGAGGCAGGAGGTAACTACAGTTGACCCTGGGAACACAGATATGGCAGCAGCCATTTTTGGCAGCTCCTTCTACCATGTGGACACTGGTACTTCAAGTGCCATTGTGGAATCCTCCCTCTATCTCGTTACTACTAAGACTTGGCCCCATCCAACAGCCTGTAGGAGCCAGTGCTGAGATACCTCAAGCCAAGCAACTAATAGGGCAAGGGACACAGCTACACTTATTAGCAGACAGGCTTCCCTAAGACCCCCCTGAACCCAGAGCAACTTCAGGATGTGGTCTTGCCCAGCAGAGGGCCCAGGACCCAGTTCTACCCACCGATGGGCATGCACCAGTCACAGAATGCTCTGGGGCCTAGCCCTGCCCTCCATGGAACCTGCTCTAGCCTCTAGACCAGGCTCACACACCAGATGGCAGGTACCAGACTCAAGAAAACCACAATCCCACAGCCTACAGACCCAGCCTGCACATCAGCAGGCCACACCCTGCCTTGGGAGACCAGGAAGGCCCAGTCCTGCAAACTAGCAGGCTAACACAAGCTTTGGGACACCCAGGTCCCTGTACCCAATCAAGTCAGGGTGGGGCCTTCTCCCCACCACCAGAGATCTGACACCAGTTCCATGACCCCTGAGTACTACAACCAGACCACAGGAACCAGCTCTGCCCACCAATAGACTGGAACTAACCCCAGGATCTGGCTTTACCCACCTGTGTACAGGCAGTAGCCCCAGTGTCTTCTGGACCATTCTACCCACCAGTGAGTCAGCATATGCCCCAGGGCTCCATGGGGTTCTGCAGTCAGCCACCTCATGGCCCAGTCCTGCCAACCAGTGGCCAGCAGCCTCTACAAAAGGCAGGGCCTGGCAACCAACTGGACTGGGGTCCAACCAAGCCTACCAGATTGTCCATATAGCTTACCACAACAGAAGGACCCACACAGCCCTCAAAGGGGAGCCTCTAAAGCCTATAGCCCAGTAACAAGAGAGAAGTGCACTGCTGAGACACATAAGACGTCTCCTACAAAAGGCCATTTCTTTAAGGTCAGGAAACCTAACCAACCTACCAGACACATAAAAATAAAAACAGAAACTTATGCAAAATGAAGTGACAAAGGAACATATTCCAGATGAATGAATGAGAGAAAACCCCAGAAGAACTAAGGGAAGTGGAGATAGGCAATCTACCTGAGAAAGAGTTCAAAGAACTCAGGAGAAGAATGAATGCAAAGAGCGAGAAGTTAGAAGTTTTTAACTGAGTTAGAAAATATAAAGAACAACCAGATGAGGGATACAATAACTGAAATAAAAAATCCACTAAATGATACAGAGGAACAGAGCAGCAAGCTGAAAGAGTAGTAGTAATCACTGATGCTGAACAGGAAAAAGTGAAAGAGATGAGGACCATTTAAGAGACTCTAGAACAGCATAAGTGCACTAGTATTTGCATTTTAGAAGTCCCAAAAGGAGAAGAGAGAACGAAAAGGGTTGAGAACATGTCTGAAGACATAGTAGCTAAACACTTCCCTATCCTGGGAAAAGGAACAGATATCCAAGTCCAGGAAGCACACAGAGTCCCATACAGGTTAACACAAGGAGGACTACATGAAGACATATGACAATTAAAATGGCAAATATTAGAATACTAAAAAGCAGCAAGGGAAAAGAAATAAGTTATATACAAGGGAATTCTCAAAAGGCTATCAGATGACTTTTTGGCAGAAACTCTGCAGGCCAGAAGGGAGTGGGATGATATATTTTAAATGGTAAAAGGGAAAAACCTACAACTGAGAATACTCAACAATGCTCTCGCTTAAATCTGTTGAAGATATCAAAAGCTTTACAGACAAGCAAAAGCTAAAACAGTTCAGCACCATCAAACCAGCTTTGCAAGAAATATTACAGGAACTTCTTTAGGTGAAAAAAGTCAACAGCTAGAAAGATGAAAACTACAAAGTGAAAAAGCTTATCAGTAAAGGAAAACATACAGCAAAGGGAGAAAATCATCCATACACATAGCTAGTAGGAAGGCTGAAAGACAAGGGTAGTAAAATTATCTATATCCACAATAAGCAGTTCAGGGATACACAAAGCAATTACTATAAAACATATTATCAAAAACAGTTATCATGAGGGGAGGAGAGTTCAAATGCAAGATTATTAAAATGCATTTGAAAGTAAGATCAGCAACTTAAGTCACATACATACACACTCGCATAGGAGAGAGAGAGAGAAAGAGAGATTTCTAAAAATATAAAAGCCTCATGGTAACCACAAACCAAAAATTTATAATAGGAATTTAAAATGTGGATGCCAGGAGTGGGAGACAAGATGGCACAGTAGAAGGACTTGAGCTCACCTTCTCTCATGAAAACACCAAAATCACAACTGCTGAAGAACTACTGGCAAGAAGACTCAAACCTACCAAAAAAGATAATCTACATCCAAAAATGAAGAAGTCACAATGAGACAGTAGGAGGGGTGCTTTCATGATATAATTAAATCCCATACCCATCAGGTGGGTGACCCACAAACTTAAAAATTATTTATCACAGAGTTTCTCCCACAGGAGTGAGAGTTCTGAGACCTACATCAGGCTCCCCAGCCAGGGGATGTACCATCAGGAGGAGGAGTGCCCAGAACATTTGGCTGTGAAGGCCAGTGGAGCTTGAGTGCAGGAGCTCCACAGGACTGAGGAAAACAGAGACTCCACTCTTGGAGGCCACACACAAGGTTTCATCTGCACTGGGACCCAGGGTAAAGCAATAACTCCATAGGGGCCTGGGCCCCTATGTGTGTGGGTCTTGGAGGGTCTCCTGGGGAGGCAGTGGGTCAGCTGTGGTTCACTCTAGGGGCAAAGACACTGGCAGCAGATGCCCCAGGAAATACTCATTGGCATGATATCTCCCAGGGGTCGCCATTTTGGCACTGAGATCTGGCCCCACCCAAAAGCCTGCATGCTCTGGTGTTGGGATGCCTCAGCCCAAACAAGCAACAGGGTGGGAACACAAACCCACCCATAAGCAGATGAGCTGCCTAAGTCTTCCTGAGCCAATAGCTGCCTATTAAATACACCCCTTGAGACGACCCTGCCCACCAGAGGGACAAGACCCAGCTCCACCAACCAGTGGACAGGCACCAGATCCTCCCACCAGGAAGCCTGCACATGGCCATGGACTAACCACCAGGGGGCAAACAACAGAACCTAGAGGAATTACAAGCCTGCAGCCTAAGGAACAAAGACCACAAGCACAGAAATTTAGACACAGTGAGATGACAGAGAAAAATGTTCCAGATGAAGTAAAAAGATAAAACTCCAGAAGAACAACTAAGTGAAGTGGAGATAGGCAATCTACCTGAAAAAGAATTCAGGGTGATGATAGTAAAGATGACCCAAGATCTTGGAAAAAGAGTGGAGGCACAGACCAAGAGCATAAAACAAATGTTTAATAAAGAGAAAGAAACTTAAAAAAGCAAACAGATGAACAATATAATAACTGAAATGAAAAATACACTAGAAGGAATCCGCAGCAGAATAACTGAGACAGAAGAATGAATAAGTGAGCTGGAAGACAGATTGGTGGAAAACACTGCTGCAGAACAGAATAAAGAAAACAAGAGAAATGAGAACAGTCTCAGAGATCTCTGGGACAATATTAAAAACACCAACATTTGCATTATACGGGTTCCTGAAGGAGAATAGAGAGAGAAAGGGCCTGAGAAAATATTTGAAGAGATAACAGATGAAAAATTCCCTAACATGGGAAAGGAAACACTCACTCAAGTCCAGGAAGTGCAGAGAGTCCCATACAGGATAAACCCAAGGAGGAACACACTGAGACACATATTAATCAAACTGACAAAAATTAAAGACAAAAGGAAAACATTAAAACAACAAAGGAAAGCAACAAAAAATATATAAGGGGATCCCCATAAAGTTATCACCTGATTTTTCAGCAGAAATTCTGCAGGCCAGAAGGGTGTGGCACAATATATTTAAAGTGATGAAAGGGAAAAACCAACAACCAAGAATACTCTACTCAGTGAGGCCCTTGTTCAGATTCAATGGAGAAATCAAAAGCTTTACAGAGAAGCAAGAGCTAAGAAAATTCAGCATCACCAAAGCAGGTTTACAACAAATACTAAAGGAACACTTCTCTAGGCAGAAGAGAAAAGACCACAACTAGAAACAAGAAAATTATGAATGGGACAGCTCACTGGTAAAGGCAAACATATAGTAAAGGTTGGAAATCATCCACATACAAATATAATATCAAAACCAACAATGGTGAGGAGAGTACAAATGCAGGATATTGGAAATGCATTTGAAATTAAGAGACCAGCAACTTAAAACAATCATGTATATATATGTATATATATAGACTACTGTATGAAAACCTCATGGTAACTGCAAATTGAAAATCTACAATAGATACACGCAAACAAAAAAAGGAATCCAAACATAACACTAAAGATAGCCATCAAATTACAAGAGAAGAGAAAAAAGAGGAAGGGAAGAAAAAAACACACAAAAACAAATCCAAAACAATTAACAAGATAGCAATAAGAGGTTTCCCTGGTGGCACAATGGTTAAGAATCCACCTGCCAATGCAGAGGACATGGGTTTGAGCCCTGGTCTGGGAAGATTCCACATGCTGTGGAACAACTAAGCCCATGCACCACAGCTACTGAGCCTGCAAGCTAGAGCCCACAAGCTGCAACTACTGAGCCTGTGTGTTGCAACTGCTGAAGCCTGTGTGCCTAGAGCCCACACACTGCAACAAAGAGTAGTCCCTGCTTGCCACAACTAGAGAAAGACTGCACATAGCAACGAAGACCCAATGCAGCCATGAAGAAATAAATAAAGACAATAAGGACACACTTACTGATAATTAACTTAAATGTAAATGTATTAAATGATCCAACCAAAAGACACAGACTGGCTGAATGGATACAAAAATAAGACCTACATACATGCTGTCTACAAGAGACCCAACTCAGATCTAGGGGACAAATACAGACTGAAAGTGAGGGGTTGGAAAAAGGTATTCCATGCAAATGGAAATCAATAGAAAGCTGGAGTAGCAATATTCATATCAGACAAAATACAGACTGTTACAAGACACAAGGACAAAGAAGGACACTAAATAATGATTGAGGGGTCAATATGAGAAGATATAACAATTGTAAATATATATGCACCCAACATAGAAGCACTTCAATATATAAGGCAAATGCTAACAGTCATAAAGGGAGAAATCGACAGTACCACAATAACAGTGGAGGACTTTAACATCCCACTTTATCAGTGGAGACACCATCCAGACAGAAAATCAACAAGGAAACACAGGCCTTAAATGATGCATTTGATCAGATGGACTTAATTGGTATTTATAGAACATTCACCAAAAGCAGCAGAATATGCATTCTTCTTCTGTGCACATAGAATATTCTCCAGACTTGATCATATGCTGGTCCACAAAGCAAGCCTCAGTAAACTTAAGAAAACTGAAGTCATATCAAGCATCTTCTCTGACAACAACCCTATGAGATTAGAAATCAACCACAAGGAAAAAAAAAACTATAAAACACACAAACATGTGGAGGCTAAACAATATGCTACTAAATAACCAACAGATCACTGAAGAAATCAAAGAGGAAATAAAAAACTACCTAGATACAAATGAAAATGAAAACACGATGATCCAACACCTATGGGACACAGCAAAAGCAGTTCTAAGAGAGACATTTATAGCAATACAATCTTACATCAGGAAGCAAGAAAAACCCTCAGATAAATAATTTAAACTTACACCTAAAGCAATTAGGGAAGGAAGAACAAATAAAACCCAAAGTTAGTAGAAGGAAAGAAATCATAAAGATCAGAGCAGTAATAAATTAATAGAGAAGAAGAAAACAATAGATAACTTCTCTGGTGGCGCAGTGGTAAAGAATCTGCCTGTCAATGCAAGGGATATGGCTTCAATCCCTGGTCCAGGAAGATCCCACATGGTGCAGAGCAACTAAGCCCGTGAACCACAACTACTCAGCCTGTGCTCTAGAGACCATGAGCCACAACTACTGAGTCTGCATGCCACAAATACTGAGGCCCACACACCCTAGAGACTGCAAGCCACAGCTACTGAGTCCACGTGCCTAGAGCCCATGCACCACAACAAAGAGTAGCCTCTGCTCACCACAACTAGAGAAAGCCAGCATGCAGCAGCAAAGACCCAACACAGCCAGAAAAATAAGTAAATAAAAAATAAAAATAAAATATAAACTGGTAAACACACCCAATTAAAAAAAAAAAGATAGAAAAGATCAATAAAACTAAACCTGGTTCTTTGAAATGATAAACAAAATTGATAAACCTTTAGCCAGACTCATCAAGAAAATAAAAGGGAGAGGGTTCAAATCAATAAAATGAGAAATGGAAAAAGTTGCAACAGATACCACAAAAATTCAAAGAATCATAAGAGACTACTACAAGCAACTATATTCCAATAAAATGGACAACCTAGAAGAAATGGACAAATTCTTAGAAAGGTACAATCTCCAAAGACTGAACCAGAAGAAATATTGATAGAAAATATGAACAGGCCTATCACAAGTACTGAAATTGAAACTGATTAAAAAAACCCCAACAAGCAAAAGTCCGGGACCAGATGGCTTCACACGTGAATTCTATCAAAACATTTAGAGAAGAGTTAATACCTATCCTTCTGAAACTGTTACAAAAAAAATTGCAGAGGAAGGAACACTCCCAAACTCATTCTATGAGGTCACTATCACCCTGATACCAAAACCAGACAAAGATACCCCCCCAAAATAAAATTACAAGCCAATTTCACTGATGAACTTAGAAGAAAAAGTCCTCAACAAAATACTAGCAAACCAAATCCAACAATACATTAAAAGAATCATATACCATGATCAAGTAGGATTTATCCCAGGGATGCAAGGATTTTTCAATATCTGCAAATCAATCAGTGTGACACACCACATTAAAAACTTGAATAAAACCCATATGATCATAGATGCCTGAAAAGCTTTAGACAAAATTCAACACAAGATTATGATAAAAACTCTCCAAAAAGTAAGTATAGAGGGAAACTACTTCAACATAATAAAAGCCATATATGACAAACCTGCAGCTAACATTATACTTATAGGAGAAAAGCTGAAAACTTTTCATCTAAGATCAGGAAAAAGAAAAGGATGTTCACTCTCACCACTTTTATTCAATGTAGCTGTGGAAGTCCTAGCCACAACAATCAGAGAAGACAAAGAAATAAAAGAAATCCAAATTGGAAAACAAGCAAAACTGTCATTGTTTGCAGATGACATGATACTATACATAGAAAACCCTAAAGATGCTACCAGAAAACTACTAGAGCATATCAATGAATTTGGTAATGTTGCAGGATACAAAATTAATACACCAAAATCTCTTGCATTTCTATACACTAACGATGAAAGATCAGAAAGAGAAATTAAGGAAACAACCTATTTACCATCACATAAAAAAGAATAAAATACTAAGGAATAAACCTACATAAGGAGGCAAAAGACCTATACTCCAAAAACTGTAAGGCACTGATGAAAGAAATCAATGATGAGATAGGATCAAGATGGCGGAGTAAGAGGACATGCGCTCACTTCCACTTGCAAGAGCACCAAAATTACAACTAACTGCTTAACAATCATCGACAGAAAGACACTGGAACTCATCAAAAATGACACCCCACATCCAGAGACAAAGGAGAAGCCACAATGAGATGGTAGGAGGGGCGCAATCGCATTAAAATCAAATCCCATAAATGCTGGGTGGGTGACTCACAAATTGGAGAACAGTTATACTGCAGAAGTCCACCCACTAAAGTGAGAGTTTTGAGCCCCACATCAGGTTTCCCAACCTGGGAGTCCAGCAACGGGAGTAGCAATCCCCAGAGAATCAGACTTTGAAAGCCAGCAGGATTTGATTGCAGGACCTCCACAGGACTGGGGGAAACAGAGACTCCACTCTTGGAGGGCACACAAAAAAGTATGCTCACCAGGACCCAGGGGGAAGGAGCAGTGACCCCACAGGAGACTGAACCATACCTACCTGCTGGTGTTGGAGGGTTGCCTGCAGAGGTGGGGGACAGCTGTGGCTCACTGAGGAGATAGGGGCACTGGCGTCAGGGGTTCTGGGAAGTGCACATTGCCTTGAGCCCTCCCAGAGTCCGCCATTAGCCCCATCAAAAAGCCTGTGGGCTCCAGTGCTAGGTGGCCTCAGGCCAAATGACCACCAGGGTGGGAACACAGCCCCACCCACTGGCAGACAAGCAGGTTAAAGTTTTACTGATCTCTACGCACCAAATCAGATTAAAGTCTTACTGAGCTCCACCCACCCAGCCCTACCCATTATCAGTCCCTCCCATCAGGAAGCATGCACGAGCCTCCTAGATAGTTTCCTCCACAAGAGGGCAGACAGCAGTATCAGCAGTATGTTGTCTTGTGGAACTGAAAACCACAGCCACAGAAAGATACAGAAAATGAAAATGCAGAGGACTTTGTACCAGATGAAGGGACAAGCTAAAACCCCAGAAAAACAACTAAATGAGGAGGAGATAGGCACCCTTCCAGAAAAAGAATTCAGAATAATGATGGTGAAGATGATCCAGGACTTTGAAAAAAGACTAGATGCAAAGATTGAAAAGTTTACCAAAGACCTAGAAGAATTAAAGAGCAAACAAACAGAGATATGCAACACAATAACGGAAATGAAAAATACACTAGAAGGAACCAATAGCAGGTTAACTGAAGCAGAAGAACGAGTAAGTGACCTAGAAGACAGAATGGTGATAATCACTGATGTGGAAAAGAATAAAGAAAAAAGAATGAAAAGAACTGAAGACAGCCTAAGAGACCTCTGGGACAATGTTAAATGCACCAACATTTGCATTATAGGGGTCCCAGAAGGAGAAGTGAGTGAGAATGGACCCAAGAAAATACTGGAAGAGATTATAGTTGAAAACTTCCCTAACATGGGAAAGGAAATAGCTACCCAAGTCCAGGAAGTGCAGAGAGTCCCAGGCAGGATAAACCCAAGGAGAAACATGCCAAGACATATAGTAGTCAAATGGACAAAAATTAAAGACAGAGAAATGTTATTAAAAGCAACCAGGGAAAAATGACAAATAACATACAAGGGAACTCCCATAAGGTTAACAGCTGATTTCTCAGCAGAAACTCTGCAAGCCAGAAGGGAGTGGCATGATATATTTAAAGTGATGAAAGGGAAGAACTTATAGCCAAGAATACTCTACCCAGCAGGGATCTCATTCAGATTCGACAGAGAAATCAAAAGCTTTATAGACAAGCAATAGCTAAGAGAATTCGGCACCACCAAACCAGCCCTACAACAAATGCTAAAGGAAATTCTCTAAGCAGGAAACATAAGAGAAGGACCTACAAAAACAAAAACAAAACAATTAAGAAAATGGTAATAGGAATATACATATCAATAATTACCTTGAATGTAAACGGACTAAATGCACCAACCAAAAGACACAGACTGGCTAAATAGATACAAAACAAGACCATATATATGTTGTCTACAAGAGACCCACTTCAGACCTAGGGACACATGCAGACTGAAAGTGAGGGGATGCAAATGGAAATCAAAAGAAAGCTGGAGTAGTGATACTCATATCAGATAAAATAGACTTTAAAATAAAAAATGTTACCAGAGACAAGAAAGGACATTACATAAAGATCAAGGGATCCATCCAAGAAGAGGAGATAACAATTATAAATATATATGCACCCAATGTAGGAGCATCTCAATACATAAGGCAAATGCTAACAACTATAAAGAGGAAATGCAAGGCAGAAATAGAGACACAGATGCAGAGAACAAACACACGGACACCAAGTGGAGAAAGCAGGGAGTGTTGGGGGGGAATGAATTGGGAGATTGGGATACCAAACTGTACACTCTAAATATATGCTGTTTATTGTCTGTTAACTGTATCTCAATAAACGTTCTTAAAAAAAAAAAGAAATCAATGATGATACAGATGGAGAGATATACCATGTTCTTGGATTTGAAGAATCAATATTGTCAAAACGACTACACTACCAAAGGTAATCTATAGATTCAATGTAATCCCTATCAAATTACCAGTGGCATTTTTCACAGAACTAGAACAAAAAGTTTTAACATTTGTAGGGAAACACAAAACACCCCGAATAGCCAAAACAATCTTAAGAAAGAAAAACAGAGCTGGAAGAATCAGGCTCCTGAATTCAGATTATACTATAAAATTATAGCATCAAAACAGTATGGTACTGGCTTAAAAAAAAAAAAAAAGGACAAATAGATCAATGGAAGAGGATAGAAGACCCAGAAATAAACCCACAAACCTCTGGTCAATTCATCTATGACAAAGGAAGCAAGCCTATACAGCGGAGAAAAGATAGTCTCTTCAATAAATGGTGCTGGGAAAACTGGACAGCTACATGTAAAGAAATGATACTAGAACATTCTGTAACACCATACACAAAACTAAACTCAAAATAGATTAAAGACCTAAATGTAAGACTGGATTCTATAAACTCCTAGAGGAAAACACATGCAGAACACACTTTGACATAAATGGGAGCAGTATTTTTTTGGATCAGTCTCCTAACATAATGGAAATAAAAACAAAAAGGACCTAATTATACTCAAAGTCTTTTGTACAGCAAAGGAAACCATAAACAAAATGAAAAGACAACCTACACAATGGGAGAAAATATTTGCAAATGATGAACCTGACAAGGGATTAATCTCCAAAATATACAAACAGCTCATGCAGCTCAGTATCAATATAACAAACAACCCAATATAAAAAAATGGCCACAAGATCTAAATAGAAGACATATAAATGAACTACAGGCTCATGAAAAGATGCTCAACATTGCTAATTATTAGAGAAATGCAAATCAAAACTACAATGAGGTATCAATTCACATCAGTCAGAACGGCCATCATTAAAAAGTCTACAAACAATAAATGCTGGAGAGTGTGTGGAGAAAAGGGAACCCTCCTCCTACGCTGTTGGTGGGAATGTAAAGCTGTACAACCATTGTGGAGAACAGTATGGCGGTCTCTTTAAAAAACTAAAAATAGAACCACCATATGATCCAGCAATCCCACTCCTGGGCATATACCTGGAGAAAACCATAATTTGAAAAGATATATGCATCCCAATGTTCAATGCAGCACTATTTACAATAGCCGAGACATGGAAGTAACCTAAATTTCCATCAACAGAGGAATGGATAGAGATGTGGTACATGTATACTATGGAATATTACTCAGCCATTAAAAAGAATGAAATAATGCCATTTGCTGCAACATGGATGGACCCAGAGATTATCATACTAAGTGAAATAAGTCATACAGAAAACAGACAAACATCATATGATATCATTTATATGTGGAATCTAAAAAAATGATACAAATGAACTTATTTACAAAACAGACTCAGACTTCAAAAACTTATTTATGGTTATCAAAGCAGAAAGGTGGGGGAAGGGATAAATTAGGAATTTGGGATTTACATATACACACTACTATACATAAAATATGTAATCAATAAGGACTTACTGTATATCACAGGGAACTCTATTCAATATTCTGTAATAACATGTATGGCAAAATAATCTGCAAAAAGAATGGATATATGTGTATTACAACTGAATCACTTTGCTATAGACCTAAAACTAACACAACATGGTAAATCAACTACTCTAATACAAAATAAAAATTAAATTTAAAACAAAAACAATCTATAATAGATATAAGCAAAAAAGAAAAAGGAATCCAAAGACAATCAAATCACAAGAGAACAAAAGAAAGGAACAAAAGATACCTGTTGGGGAAAAAACCCAAAACATTAACAAAGTGGCAAAAGAACATAAATATCAATAACTATTATAAACACAAGTGGCCTAAATGTGCTAATCAAAAGACAGGGTGGCTGAATAGATTCAAAAGCAAGGCCTGTATATATGCTGCCTACAAGATGCTCACTTCAGATCTAAAAACATACACAGACTGAAAGAGAAGGAATGTAAAATGTTATTCCATGCAAATGGGAAATCCAGGGTAGCAATATTTAGAAAAAACAGACCTTAAAGACGGTTACAAGAGACAAAGGAGTCCTCTCCTGCCTCCCAAGATGGCTGTGCTTCTGCCAGGCCGAGCCGTGGAACCTCATGAGGATCCCTAAGGCAGATAACTGCAGTGCAGTGACCATACAGGACCCTGGTGCAGTGCTGGACCTTTGCATTTCAGCTGTAATTAAAGAATGTTGTCTCATTACATTGTCGCTGAAGAGCCAAACCTTAGATGCAGAAACAGATGTATTATGTGCAGTCCTTTACAGCAATCACAACAGAATGGGCTGCCATAAGCCCCACTTGGCCCTCAAACAGGTTGAACAATGTTTAAAATGCTTGAAAAACATGAATTTGGAGGGTTCAATTCAAGATCTCTCTGAGTCTTTTTCTTCTAATGAAAATCAGCCTATAAATACTAAAGCATGTGTCATCCCTAGCCAAGCAGTGGTGGAATTGGTGTTGATGAAGATTTTGGGAGCCTGCAAGTTGCTACTTTGTTTGTTGTACTGTTGCTGCAAGACATTTCTCTTGACTGTGAAACACCTAGGTTTGCAAGAATTCATTATTTTAAACTTTGTGATTGTTAGGCTGGTGAGCAGGTTATGGGTTCTCTATAAAGATGTTTTAAAAAGGTTGGTTTCTTTATATGAGAAAGATTACATCGTTTGGATTACTTCAAGAGGTCTCCAGGATTCAACCATTGCCTTACTTCAAAGGTTTTACCTTTCCTTCTGATATTGCTGAATTTTTAGGAGAGCCCTATTTTGAAGTCTTTAAGAAAAAAATGCCTACTGCTTTTGCAGCTAAAGGAGTAACTAAACTGCTAAATAAACTATTTTTAACAAAAGAGCAATCACAGAGATCCGGTGAAGAAACTTTACTCAAAATTTCCAAAGAAGCTAAACAAATGAAAATCAATATACAGAATAATGTGGATCTTGGACAGCCGGTAGAGAATAAGAAAATCTTAAAAGTCATCAGAATTTGATATGAGGGCTTTCCACAAACAGCTGAAATACAAAGCTATTCAGGAGGACAGCTTTGAGTTTAAATGTTCTCAATCCAAACTAAAGGCAACCAAACATTCTTCTGGGAAAGCAATAGGAACTCCTTGTGTAAAAAGTTTTGTGCAAAGATTCCGAGAAGCTGAGACTTTCATACAAATTTCTGAAGAAATCCAAAGGGCAATTCTGTGGTATAGGAGCAAAATACTCAAGGCTCAGACCACCTTTCTGGGTAATAAACTTCTTAAAAGTAACTGGCTTAAACATGTGGAAGTTCAAGGCTATCTTCATGGCTCAGGTATCAAAACTTCAAAGCATCATCTGAGACAAAGAAGATCACAGGATAAATTTTCATTGAAACAAAGGAAACCACAGAGAAAGCTGCAGTCAACTCTTTTAAAGGAAATCCAGCAGCCCCCTCAAAAGAGTGCTATAGATATCATTAAAGGGAGACTCTCACACCCTACAGTTTGTAGAACTGATCTCTACCCTAACAATAAGCAAGCATTGAGTAGAAGAGTTTCAAATCCTGTCATACAAACTAAGGAGAAATAAATTCATGAAAATCTTATAAAAAGCAATGAAAATGAAACTGATTCTTGGACAATGATGCAAATAAATAAACATAAGACATCAGGAACCACTAAGGAAACAGATGACATTGATGATATTTCTGCTTTAATGGGAGTTTAGGTGCTCATATATGAGACTTTTAACTGATTAACCAACTGTTCCAGTGTTCTGCTGTTTTAAGTAGAACAGCTGAGGTCTGGGGAGATCTGGAAGTACACTCGGACTCAGGATCTGCTTTAGTGCAACATTGTACAGCAGTTCATTTTAGTTCAATAAACACATCATAGCCTTGTGTCATTTAACTGACAAAAAAAAAAAAGAGCCAAAGGAGAACATTATATAATGATCAATGGATCAATCCAAGAAACTATAACAATTTTAAATATATATGCACCCAACACAGGAGCAGCTAAATACATAAAGTATTAATGAACATAAAGGGAGAAATTGACAGTAACATAATAGTAAGGGATTTTAACACCCTACTTACATTAATGCACAGATCATCCAGACATACTCAATAAGGAAACACTGGCCTTAAATGACACATTAGGCCAAATGGACTTAATTCGTGTATATAAAACATTCCATCTGAAAGCAACAGAATATACATTTTTTCCAAGTGCACACAGAACATTCTCCAGGATAGATCACATTCTAGGCCAAAAAACAAGCCTCAGTAAATTTAAGAAAATTGAAATCATATCAAGCATCTTTTCCAACCACAACACTCTAAGACTAGAAATAAACTACAAGAAAAAAAACTTCAAAAACAAAAACTAAAAACCACAAACATATGGAGGCTAAAAAATATGCTATTAAATCAATCAATGGATCACTGAAGAAATCAAAGAGGTAAATAAAAAGTAAATGGAGAGAAACGAAAATGAAAACACCATGATCTAAAATCTTGGGGACCCACAAAAGCAGTTTATAACTAGTGATACAAGCTTACCTCTGAAAACAAGAAAAATCTCAAACAACCTAACCGTACTCCTAAAGGAACTACAAAGAGAACACCCAAAGGAAAGAAATCATAAATATCACAGTAGAAGTAAACAAAATAGTTTCCTTGATCTTTCTATTTTTTTTTAGTCTCTAAGAGTTGGTTCTTTGAAAAGGTAAACAAAATTGATAAACTTTTAGCCAGACTCATCAAGACAAAGAGGGGCCAAATCAATAAAATCAGAAACGAAAACAGAAAAGTTACAACTCATACCACAAAAATACAAAGAATCATAAGAGACTAGTACAAACAGCTATATGCCAACAAAATGGATATCCTAGAAGAAATGGATAGATTCTCAGAAAGGTACTATTTCTCAAAACTGAACAAGGAAGAAAGATAATATGGAGACAAAATTTTTCAGAAAACTACTAGAGCTCAGTGAATTTGGTAGTTTCAGGATACAAAACTAATACACAGAAATTGGTTGCATTTCTAAACACTAACAACAACTATCATAAAGATAAATTAAGGAAACAATCTCATTTACCATTGCATCAAAAGAATATGATACCTAGGAATAAATCTACCTATGGAAGTAAAATACATCATACTTGGAAAACTATAAGACACTGATGAAAGAAATTGAAGACAACACAGATGCAAAGATATACTGTGTTTTTGAATTGCCAGATTTAATATTGTTAAAATGACCATACTACCCAAGGCAATCTACAGATTCAACGCAATACCTATCAAAATACCAATGGTATTTTTCACAGAACAATTTTTAAATTTGTATGAAGACACAAAAGACTCCAGCCAAAGCAATCTTGAGAAAGAAGAACAGAGCTGTAGGAATCATGCTTCCTGACTTCAGACCATACTATAAAGCTACAGTCATTAAAAGAGTCTGGCACTGGCACAAAAACAGACACACAGATCAATGGAATAGAGAGCTCAGAAATAAACCCACACATTTATGTTCAATGAATCTCTGACAAAGGAGGCAAGAGTATACAATGGGGGAAAAACAGTTTCTTCAATAAGTGGTGCTGGGAAAACTGGACAGCTTCATGTGAAAGAAAAAAATTAGGACATTATCTATATGCAAAAATAAACTCAAAATAGATTAAAGTCCTAAACATAATACTGGAAACCATAAAACTTTTAGATGAAAACATAGGTAGAACAGTCTTTGACATAAATTGTAGCAATATTTTTTTAGATTTGTCTCCTAAATCAAAGGAAATAAAAGCAAAAATAAACAGAACCTAATTTGACTTAAAAGCTTTTGCACAGCAAAGGAAACCACTGACAAAATGAAAAGACAATCTACTGAATGGGAGAACATTTGCTAATGATATGATCAATAAGGAGTGAGAAATGGAATATTTCCTGCCATATCAGTAAACAAAGGATGTCACTGTCATCAACAACAGCAGCCCTCTAACATGAGCCCTGAGGGAACTCAGGAAGGAAAGAAATACCTGCTATTCTATCTAGCAGCCATCAGACTGCAGCCACTCCCTATGGTGGGCCCTGAGGAAACTCAGGACTTGAAAACATGGGATACTGGGCCCAGATAGCTGAGGTGCATATCAAAGAATGGGTTCAGTGAGCCCAGACTCTTGCATCTTCCCATACATAGAAAGGCACTAAATTTCTTAAATTGGGATATCTGGTTTTCTTTAATCAACAATAATCTTTTAATGTTCCTGACTACCTGCCCTTCATTGCAAAACTTCTACATAACCTGGCTCCCCCCACCCCCACCTCACCTCCTCGGAGCAGATCTCTCAGGGTTGCTCGAGATACTGCCTCCCAGGCTTGAAGTCCTAAAAATTCCTGCTGAATAAAAACATAACTCTCAACTTTTAGGTTGGGAATAATTTCTTAAGTTGACAGTTATGGTGACCATGAAGGGACCAGAGCAGATTCCTCTCCTTCACCTGAACTCTATGAGGATCCAGAGCTTTGGTACCAGCAGAGGCCTCTTGTGCCCATCTGCCTCTTTGGGGAGTCCAGATGAATTTGGGTGAGTCTCTCCTGGTTCTAGGATCTCTGTTATTGGTTGATGATCCTAAGCTTTATTTGGTGGGAGAATAGGTTATCATTGAAATTTAGTTTCAAGAAGAGGTACCTGGGTTATCCTCCGTCGAAAGACTGGGAAGATTTTGTTTAAATGGGTTATCCTCAGTGTAAAAGGCATTGGGAAGACTCAGTTTGGATACTGAGTGGTTATCCTCAGTTTAAAGACTGGGAAGACTTTGCTCAGTTAAACACTGAGTAAGGTAGGACTGAGTTATTAGGGGGAAGACTGGCCTGTCATTTTTTCCTTGAATGGGCTACCTTAATAGAGTTAGTCAACATAAAACTGAAATGAGAGCTTCTGAGCTCTGAAGAAGGGACTCTCTCTTCCTGGCCAGCAAAGTCTTTCTCAGGCGACTGAGAAACTTGCAGGAGTGGTGGGGGCAAGACCTCATGCCATGCAGCTGTCCCTAAAGGGAAACCCACTCATATAATTAACAACCTGCTCAACTGGGGACACGAATAAGAACTGGCCATTCCGTGATCTGAGCACCTGTGGTAGTCTTATACCTCACCGGGAGAACTCAAGAAACATAAGAGGGGGCTGACACAACTCTGGGGCAAAACCTAGAGGAATTAAGCTCTCAAGCAGCACATTGGCCCACCACATGAGCATCACTAGCAATTTTATTTCAACAAACAGACCTCAGAATGGGAAATAAAGCTTTTAAAACAAAAGAAAAAGGAATGACAGGTTGCCAGCCTCCAACTAATACCACAGCCAAGTTTATGTACATACAAAACTTATAAGTATTTAGTTAATTGGAAATTAAAGGAAATCTCATCTTAAAAAAGGAGTGGGCTTTTATTGCATACACAGTTAACTTAAGGTTAAAAAGTCAGCTTGATAAAAAGAACTTTTCAGCATTCTGACTAAACAAAAGCCTTCTGGGGGAGACTTGCATTTCTCTGTGTCTTTGAGATGTAAATGTTCTACCTGATTTTCCTAGGACATTCTATGTGTATGTGTGTATGTGTATGCATGTGTTTTGAAAATTTGACCTCTGCCATGCTATTTTTGAGAGTAAACTCTCCAGATTTTACTTAGGTGACATCCTCCCCCACATTCTTATTGGGAACCCTCTTGCATCTTACTGGTTTGAATCACTATTAATATATATATTTTATTAATGGCTAAATGATGGATCCTTGTAAGTTGGAGAAACTAATCAATTGGTGAATCAAGAGTGTTCTCATCATAAACAGCTGTTTTTTTGGAACCTATAAAACAAAAATCAAGCTAAAAAAGAAATAGATAAATCTAATGATTAATTTAAGAACTTCTTTGGTTTAAAACAAATAAGGAGAAAGCTTCCTGGCTTGGGAAGCTTCATTTGTGATCTTTGCTTCCCCTCAATGGGTCTTACAGATGCTAATAAAAGCATTAACATAATTAATGTTAACAGGAAAAATCCTATAAGGAAAGTCTAGATACTATTTCCAACATGGTAGAAATTTTAAAAGGAATTAAATCAACAAAGAAATCTTTAAATGGTTATTTAAAATGGGATAAATAAAATGGACATTTATGTGATTAAAACATAAGGTTTTGATATCATACTACCTATGGTTAACTGGACCAAAGGGATCCCCTAACTGGTTCCCAGCATTAAAAGCCAAACAAGTCTGTTCTATTTACCCTAGTTTTTAAAATTATATTTAAAGGGTTAGAAAAATTTACACTGCGATACCTGACTAGCAATTATTTGGTATAACAGTTAAGCCAAAGCACCTGAGTTCCTTGACTCAACCCCTCTCTGGGGATCCCAGAGCCTTTTATATAAAATTAGAAAAAATAGACAGGGAGTAATAAAAACTTCTAGAACTCCTCCTGTAAGATCAAAAGTTGTTGATTGGATCCTAATGAAAACTAAAGGTATAAAGTTTATGGAATTGAGATGAAAGTGTATAAAAATCAGTATACTTAAATGGACTTTATACAAGATGATTACATCTCTTTTGTTTAATTATGTTGTAGGGTAGGCATGTTTCACTGGGGAATGCTTCCCTTTCATGGTATACTAAGACAAGGCATATAAATCTACCCCTCAGAAAATATTGAACATGCTAAAGGAAACCAATAGGGTTACCTGAGCCATACAAATAAGTAAACACTGGGAACTAACATTCAAGGGCTAACAAAAATAAAAACAGTGATTTTGCTCTGGGTTTAACTTGTGAATTCAAAATGAGGGACTTTGCTGAATGCCTTATACAAACTTTCAAAGGCATGATATCATGTATCATTATACATAATATCTCATATGTATAATGTGTCTCTGGGCACATTATACCTATAAGATAACTCTACTTCTGGAAAGTATTATCAAAATTGAACTTATAAAGAGCACTATTTAATTTAAAAGCACTTACAAATTAAATATAAAAGAAACTGGCCGAATTGACTTTCAGGTTAATGTGAACTGGGAAACGTTCAATATTAAGTTGACATCTGGCATTAAAATTTGTTTGTTCTAATTAATATAAACATATCTTTAAAGTCATCAACATTAAATATAATATAGTATTGTACCTAGGTTTAACAGAAGTCAAATAAGACCTTATTATATCTGTTGCAGGGAAAATAACTTGATGTGATGAGACTTTAAATGTAAACGAGATAAGAGCTTTGGGGTTAACTCTTTAAAAATAATTATATTTTAGAAATGTCTATTTAAAATGATCTTACCAGATATTTGGTAACTTAAAGTTCTAGAGTTGTGCTAAGTGATGGAAGTTTATTGAATAGCTAGGTAATTTCCAAAAAATAAGATACTGAGGCATCAATTACTAAATAGAAAAACTAAAGAACAGTAGCAGTAGACTTCAGACACCTAAAAGAATGAAAGAAAGAAGAAAAAAAGAGGAATCAAAAAAGAGACCAGCAACCCTGGTGGGAAGCTGAAGGTGAGGAGAGATCCCCACATTAAGAAAGACTCCCTCATGGTGGGGAAATCAGCTGGGATAGAAAAGGAACTTCAGGGGATAAAGGAAAATGCCTCAGATGGTCTGTGGAAGACAGGACAAAGTAAGAACCACATACATGATCTACACTGCAGCTCTGTGCATTCCAGCCTAAATTGTGAGTCTCCTGTTGTGAAGGGGAGCTAGGTGCTGGAAAGAGGGGTTTGGAGTACAGACCTAGGGAGAGCACAGCTCTTGGCTGTGAAAAGACAGGCTGAAAGGACAGGAGCAAGGGGTGCTACACAGCCTGCGGAAAAAGCCTGGGACACAATAGTAAGGTGCCATTGTCGAGCAGCATGCAAGGGGTGGAGCTGCCATTATAAGCCCCTTCCCCATCCCCTGGCTTCTGTGGCCTCCACAGGTGTTGGGAAGGGCTCCCACCTGAGCAGCCCTGCCTGCCCCTCAGGCCATGGTCACCTCTGCCTGCACAGGCTCCTAGGGCCTGAGTGCCACCCACCCCCAAACCTCCTTGGGAATCAGCCCTGGGTGCCCCTGCCTGGGAGTCCACTCGAAGGGCTAAAGTGTGGGGTTGGAAGAACAGACCCTGGGAGAGCAGTGCAGTTGACTGCATGGATACAATAAAAGGGACAGGAGTGAGGGGATGCATGGCCGGGAATGCCCTAGAGGAAGCGGGGTCTGCCTGGGAAGCGAGGCATCATTGTTGAGATGCTTGTGGTGGGGTGGGGCCGACAACACTCCCATACACCAGTTCCCGCTGCCGCAGCTACTGGGAGTACCCAAGTGTGCTCCAAGCAGCCGCTGCTTTTTCTCCCACTCACCAGGGCAAGGATCAGATGCCTGATGGTGGCACACATGCAGAGGTGGGGTTAAAACCAAAACTGAGTCTGAGGGGTGGTGCAACCGAGGAAGAGAAACACAAATCTTTCTATGCAGTAGCACAAGCTGTGAATTAAATCCCCAAGATCGGCTTGGTAAATCCTGCATTTGTGGAATACCTGAATAGACAACAAGTGTTTCAACACCTGAGAATAGTCTAGCCTTTGCAGCACTGGAATTTGTGGGCAAATACACACGGGAATTGGGCCAGATCAGTATGAACTGGCCCCACAGTGTCCACAGCTGGTCCAGAGACCTATAAAGAGGTACTGGAAGGCCTCCTGGGGAGGCAGCCCTAGGAAAATATTATAATTAATAATCTTTGTTGGTTTGTTTCAGTTTTTTCAGTTGTTGGTGTTGTTCCTTTTATTTTTTCTTTCATTTTTTTATTTTCTAATTTTTTACCTTATTTTCTTAATATATGTTTTTATTTTTATATTTTTCCTTTACTTTTCTGTTGTTCTGTGGCTTTTGTCTTGTTTTTATTCTTCATTTTATGTATATATATTTTCCCTTTTAAAAAAAATTGTTTTTAGGTGTATATTCTATGCTTCATTCACTTTTTTGTTGTTATTGATATTGTTTGCTTGCCCCCATTTGTTTTATTTTTCATTCTTTGTTTTCATTAGTGTAATCCTCATCAGCTGTTCTCATATTAAAATTCTTGTTTGGTTGTCTGTTCCTTTGTTTTTGTTTTTTTTCTTTTCTTTTCTGTGTGTGTGTGTGCACACATTGCTGTTGCTGCTGTTTGTTTGTTGTTGCTCTTGCTATTTGCCCTGAGCTTTGTTCATCTGTTTTTGCTTTTTTGTTTTTCTGAGTTTTGCTTTTGTTTTTTTGTTTTGTTTTGTTTTCCTTCCTTTTCTTTTCTCTATTTTTTAATCAGGCTGCACTATGCAGCTTGTGGGCTCTTGGTTCCCCAACCAGGGGTCAGGCCTGGGCCTCTGGGGTGGGAACATAGAGTCCAGGACACTGGAATGCCAGAGAATTCAGGGGCCCAGGGAATAATAATTGGCATGCATGTTCCTGAAGATATCCATATCAACACCAAGACCTGACCCCACACAACTGCCTACAGACTCCAGTGCTAAACATCTCATACCAACATCCAGCAAGACAGGAACACAGCCCTACCCATCAGTAAATAGGCTGCCAAAAGTCACACTAAGCTCACGGACACCCCAAAACACACCACCTAATGAAGCCCTGACCAATCAGAGGGAAAAGACTCAACTCCACTCAACAGAGCACAGGCACCAGGCCCTCCCTCCAGGAAGCCTGCACAAGCCCCTGGACCAAACTCACTCAGCAGGGGGCAGTCAACAGAAACAAGAGGAACTATGACTCTGCAGCCTGCAGAAAGAAGACCATAAGCACAGGTTAGACAAAACAAAATGGCAGAAATACGCTGCAGACAAAGGAGCAAGGTAAAACCCCACAAGATCACATAAGTGAAGAGGAAATAGGCAAGCTATCTGAAAAAGAATTCAGGGTAATGATAATAAAGACGATCCAAGATCTAGGAAACAGAATGGAGAAAATACAAGAAACACTTAATAGGACCTAGAAGAACTAAAGAACAATCAGTGATAAACAACACAATAACAGAAATGAGAAGTACACAAGAAGGAATCAACAGCAGAATAACAGAGGCATAAGAACAAATAAGTGAGCTGGAAGATAGAATGGTGGTGTTAACTGGTGAGGGAAAGAATAAAGAAAAAACAGTGAAAAGAATTGAGGACAGTCTCAGAGACCCCTGGGACATCGAACAAACCAACATTTGAATTATAGGGGTCCCAGAAGAAGAAGAGAAAAGGAAAGGGCCTGAGAAAATACTTGAAGAGATTATAGTCAAAAACTTCCCTAACATGAGAAAAGAAATAGTCAATCAAGTCCAGGAAGTGCAGAGAGTCTAATACAGGATAAACCCAAGGAGAAATACACCAAGACACATATTAATCACTAAAAAAATTAAATACAAAGAAAAAATATTAAAAGCAGCAAGGGAAAAGCAAAAAATAACCTACAAGGGAATCAGCATAAGGTTATCAGCTGAATTTTCAGCAGAAACTTTGCAGGCCAGAAGGGAATGGCAGGACATATTTAAAGTAATGAAAGGGAAAACTTACAATCAAGATTGCTCTACCCAGAAAGGATCACATTCAGAATCAACAGAGAAATCAAAAGCTTTACAGACAAGCAAAAGCTAAGAGAATTCAACACCACTAAACCAGCATTACAACAAATGCTAAAGGAACTTCTCTAGGCAGGAAATACAAGAAAGGAAAAAGACCTACAAGAATAAACCCCAGAAAATTAAGAAAATGGTAATAGGAACATACGTATCTAAAATTACCTTACATGTAAATGGATTAAATGCTCCAGCCAAAAGACACAGACTAGATGAATGGATACAAAAGCAAGACCCACATATTTGCTGTCTACAAGAGACCCACTTCAGATCTAGGGACACACACAGACTGAGCATGAGGGGATAGAAAAAGATATTCCATGCAAATGGGAATCAAAAGAAAGCTAGAGCAGCAACACTCATATCAGACAATATACACTTTAAAATAAAGGCTATTACAAGAGACAAGGAATGACACTACATAATGATCAAAGGATCAGTCCAAGAAGAAGATATAACAATGGTAAATATCTATGCTCCCAACATAAGAGCACCTCAATACATAAGGCAAATGCTAACAGCCATAAAAGGAGAAATTGACAGTAACACAATAATAGTGGGGGACTTACACCAACAGAAAATAAATAAGGAACACAAGCTTTAAATGACACAATTGACCAAATAGACTTAATTGATATTTATAGGACATTCCATCCAAAAGCTACAGAATACACTTTCTTCTCAAGTGCTCATGGGACATTCTCCAGGATAGATCACGTCTTGGGTCACAAATCAAGTCTCAGTAAGAAAATTGAAACTGAATGAAACATCCTTTCTAACCACAATGTTATGAGATTAGAACTCAATTATGGGAAAAAACTATAAAAAATACAAACACATGGAGGCTAAACAATACACTACTAAATAATCAAGAGATCACTGAAGAAATTAAAGAGGAAATCAAAAAATAACTAGAAACAAATGACAATGAAAACATAACAGCCCAAAACCCATGGGATGCAGCAAAAGCAGTTCTAAGAAGGAAGTTTATAGCAACACAATCCTACCTCAAGAAACAAGAAAAATCTCAAACAACCTAACCTTACACCTAAAGCAACTAGAGAAAGAACAACAACAAAACCCAAAGTTAGTAGAAGGAAAGAAATCATAAAGATCAGAGAAGAAATAAACGAAAAAGAACTGAAGAAAATAGAAAAGATCAATAAAACTAAAAGCTAGCCCTTTGAGAAGATAAACAAAATTGATAAACCTTTAGCCAGACTCATCAAGAAAAAAAGGGAGAGGACTCAAATCAGTAATTAGTAAATTAGAAATGAAAAAGGAGAAGTTACAACTGACACTATAGAAATACAAAGGATCATAAGAGAGTACTATAAGCACTATATGCCGATAAAATGGACAACCTGAATGAAATGGACAAATTCTTAGAAAGGTACAATCTCCAAAGACTGAACCATGAGGAAATAGAAAATAAAAACAGACCAATCACAAGTAATTAATTGAAACTGTGATTAAAAGTCTCCCAACAAACAAAAGTCCAGGACTAGATGGCTTCATAGGTGAATTCTATAAGACATTTAGAGAAGAGCTAACCTATCCTTCTCAAACTCTTCCAAAAATTGCAGAGAGTGGAACACTCCCAAACTCATTCTACAAGGCTACCATCACCTTGATTCTAAAACCAGACCAAGATATCATAAAGAAAAAGAAAATTACAGGACACTGACACTGATGAACATAGACACAAAAATCTTCAACAAAATACTAGAAAACTAAATCCAAGAACACATTAAAAGGATCATACACCATGATCAAGTAGGATTTATTCCAGGGATGCAAGGATTCTTCAATATACACAAAATCAATGTGATACACCATATTGACAAATTAAAGAATAAAAACCATATTATTATCTCAATAGATGCGGAAAAAGCTTTTGACAAAATTTAACATCCATTTATGATAAAAACTCTCCAGAAAGTAGGCATAGAGGGAACCAACCTCAGCATAATAAAGGCCATATATGACAAACCCACAGCAAACATTATTCTTAATGGTGAAAAACTGAAAGCATTTCCTCTAAGATCAGGAACAAGACAAGGGTGTCCACTCTCATCACTATTATTCAACATAGTTTTTGAAGTCTTAGCCATGGCAATCAGAGAAGAAAAAGAAATAAAAGGAATACAAATTGGAAAAGGTGTAAAACTGTCACTGTCTGCAGATGATGACAGTATATGTAGAAGATCCTAAAGATGCCACCAGAAAATTACTAGAGCTAATCAGTGGATTTGGTAAAGTTGCAGGATACAAAATTAATACACAGAAATCTCTTGCATTCCTATACACTAACAATGAAAGGGCAGAAAGAGAAATTAAGGAAACAATCTCATTTACCATTGGAACAAAAATAAAATACCTAGGAATAAACCTACCTAAGGAGGCAAAAGACCTGTACTCAGAAAACTTATAAAACACTGATGAAATAAATCAAAAAGGACATAAACAGATGGAGAGATACACCATGTTCTTGGATCAGAAGAATCAATATCTTGAAAATGACTATACTACCCAAAGCAATCTACAGATTCAATACAATCCCTATCAAATTACCAATGGCATTTTTCACAGAACTAGAAGAAAAAAAATCTTAACATTTGTGTGGAGAAAGAAAAGACCCTGAATAGTCAAAGCAATCTTAAGGGGAAAAAAAAAAAAGAAGAGCTGGAGGAATCAGGCTTCCTGACTTCAGACTATATTACAAAGCTACAGTAATCAAGACAGTATGGTACTAGCACAAAAACAGAAATATAGATCAATGGAAAAGGACAGAAAGCCCAGAAACAAACCCACACAGCTAAGGTCACCTAATCTATGACAAAGGAGGCAAAAATATACAACGAAAAAAAGAAAGCCTCCTCAACAGTGGTGCTGGGAAAAGTGACAGCTACATGTAAAAGAATGAAATCAGAATACTTCCTAACACCATACACAAAAATAAACTCAAAATGGATTAAAGACCTAAATGTAAGACCAGACGCTATAAAACTCTTAAAAGAAAATATAGACAGAACACTCTGACATAAATCACAGCAACATCTTTTTTGACCCACCTCCTAGAGTAATGAAAATTAAAATAAAAATAAACAAATGGGACCTTATTAAACTTAAAAGCTTTTGCACAGCAAAGGAAACCATAAACAAGATGAAAAGACAGCCCTCAGAATGGGAGAAAATATTTTCAAATGAAGCAATGACAAAGGCTTAATCTCCAAAATATACAAGCAGCTCACACAGCTCAATATCAAAAAAACAAACAACTCAATAAAAAACCAGGTGGAAGACCTAAATAGACATTTCTCCAAAGAAGATATACAGATGACCAACAAACAGATGAAAAGATGTTCAACATCATTGATTATTAGAGAAAGGCAAATCAAAGCTACAATGAGGTATCACCTCACACCAGGAAGAATGGCCATCATCAAAAATCTGCAAACAATAAATGCTGGAGAGGGTGTGGAGGAAAGGGAACCCGCATACACTGTTGGTGGGAATGTAGGTTGATACAGCCACTGTGGAAAACAGTACAGAGATTCCTTAAAAAATCTAAAAATAGAACTACCATATGACACAGCAATCTCACTACTGGGCATATACCCAGAGAAAACCATAATTCAAAAAAACACACACAACCCAATGTTCGTAGCAGCACTATTTACAATAGCCAGGACATGGAAGCAACCTAAATATCCATCAACAGAGGAAATGATAAAGAAGATGTGGTACATATATACAATGGAATATTACTCAGCAATGAAAAGGAATAAAATCGGATCATTTGTAGAGACATGGATGGACCTAGAGAGTGTTATACAGAGTGAAGTCAGAGAAAAACAAATATTGTATAATAACACATATATGTGGAATCTAGAAAAATGATATAGATGATCTTATTTGCAAAGCAGAAATAGAGTCACAGATGTAGAAAACAAATGTGTGGATACCAAGGGGAGGAATTAGGAAACTGGGATTGACACATATACATTATTGATACTATGTATAAAATAGACAACTGATGGGAATATACTGTATAGCAAAGGGAACTCTACCTAATGCTCTGTGGTAACCTAAATGGGAGGGAAGTCCAAAAGGGAAGGGATATCTATATGTGTAAGGCTGATTCATTTTGTTGTGTTTGCCTCCACTGCATAACATTGTAAATCAACCATACTCCAATAAAAATTAATAACAAGAAAAAAAGAAGAAAAAATAATCTTTTGATGTTCCCGACTACCTGCCCTTTGTTGCAAAACTTTTATATAACCTGGCTGCCCCTGTCACCTCCTCAGAGCAGTTCTCTCAGGGCTACTTGAAATGCTGCCTCCCAGGCTTGAAGTCCTAAAAATTTCCACCAAATAAAATGTAACTCTCAAAGCAATTTACAGATTCAGCACAATCCCTATCAAATTACCAACGGCATTTTTCACAGAACTAGAACAAGAAATCTTACGATTTGTATGGAAACACAAAAGACCCCGAATAGCCAAAGCAATCTTGAGAAGGAAAGATGGAGTTGGTGGAATTAGGCTTCCTGACTTGAAACTATACTACAAGGCCACAGTGATCAAGACAGTATGGTACTGGCACAAAAATAGACAGGAAGATCAATGGAATAGAATAGAGAACTCAGAGGTAAACCAAGCACATATGGGCACCTTACCTTTGACAAAGGAGGCAAGAATATACAGTGGAAAAAAGCCTCTTCAATAAGTGGTGCTGGGAAAATTGGACAGCTACATGTAAAAGAATGAAATTAGAACACTTCCTAATACCATATACAAAAATAAACTCTAAATGGATGAAAGACCTACATGCAAGGCCAGACACTATAAAACTCCTCGAGGAAAACCTAGGTAGAACACTCTATGACATACATCAAAGCAAGATCCTTTTTGACTCACCTCCTAGAATCATGGAAATAAAATCAAGAATAAACAAATGGGACCTCATGAAACTTAAAAGCTTTTGCACAGCGAAAGAAACCATAAACAAGACAAGAAGGCAACCCTCAGAATGGGAGAAAATACTTGCCAACGAAGCAACGGACAAAGGATTAATCTCCAAAATATTCAAGCAGCTCATGCAGCTTAACACCAAAAAAGCAAATAACCCAATACACAAACGGGCGGAAGACCTTAAAAGACATTTCTCCAAAGAAGACATACAGATGGCCAACAAACACATGAAAAGATGCTCAACATCATTAATCATCAGAGAAATGCAAGTCAAAAAATCTAGAAACAACAAATGTTGGAGAGGGTGTGGAGAAAAGGGAACTCTCCTGCACTGGTGGTGGGCATGTAAGTTGGTACAGCCACTGTGAAAAACAGTTTGGAGGTTCCTTCAAAAACTAAAAATAGAACTACCATATGATCCAGTAATCCCACTACTGGGCACATACCCAGAGAAAACCATAATCCAAAAAGAAACATGTACCATAATGTTTATTGCAGCACTATTTACAATAGCCAGGACATGGAAGCAACCTAAATGCCCTTCAACAAATGAATGGATAAAGAAGATGTGGCACATATATACAATGGAATATTACTCAGCTATAAAAAGGGATGAAATTGAGCTATATGTAATGAGGTGGATAGACCTAGAGTCTGTCATACAGAGTGAAGTAAGCCAGAAATAGAAAAACAAATATTGTATGCTAACTCATATATACAGAATCAAAAAAAAAAAATGGTAGTGATAAACCCAGTGGCAAGAATAAGGATGCAGATGCACAGAATGGACTGGAGGACAGGAGGATGGGGGGGGGGCGGTGGGGCAAAGGGGAAGCTGGGACGAAGTGAGAGAGTAGCACAGACATATTTATACTACCAGCTGTAAAATAGATAGCTAGTGGGAAGTTGCTGTATAACAAACGGAGATCAACTCGATGATGGGTGTTATCTTAGAGGACTGGGACAGGGAGGGTAGGGGGGAGTCGCAGGAGGGAGGGAATATGGGGATATGTGTATAAATACAGCTAATTGCCTTTGGTGTACCTCAAAAACTGGTACAAGAGTGTAAAGCAATTATATTCCAATAAAGAGCTTAAAAAAAAAAGTAACTCTCAACTTTTAGGTTGTGAATAATTTTTTAAGTCGACAGGGGTTAACATGAAACATATATAAACAGTTCATACAGCTCAACATCAAAAAAAAGAAAAGAAAAGAAAGCCTGATTTTTTTTCCAAAGAGGACATATGGATGGCCAACAGGCACATGAAAAGATGTTATACATTGCTAATCAGAGAAATAGAAATTAAAACCACGAGATATCACCTCACACCTGCCAGAATGGCTATCATCAAAAGAACACAAATAACAAATGTTTACAAGGATGTTGAGAAAAGGGAACCCTGGTACACTGTTGGTGGGAATGTAAATTGGTACATCCACTGTGGAAAACAAAAAACTAAAAACAGAACCACCATATGACACAGAAATTCCATTCCTGTGTATATATCCCAAAAAATCCCTACTAGTTTGAAGAAATACGTATACCCCAGTGTTCATAGCAGCATTGTTTGCAATTGCCAAGATATGGAAGCAACCTAATTGTCCATCCACAGATGAACAGATAAAGATGATGTATATATTAGGATACTACTCAGCCACGAAAAAAAAAAAATGAAATTTTGCCATTTGCACAACATGGATGAACCTAGAGTATATTATGCTGGGTGAAATAAATTAGAGAAAGACATATACTCTGCTATCACTTTTATGTGGAATATAAGAAATAAAATGAATATAATGAAACAGAAACAGACCCACAGGTAGAACAAGCAGCAGTTACCAGCGGGCAGAGAGAAGCGGGGAGAGTCAATAAAAGGGTAGGGGATTAAGAGGTACAAACTATCGCATGAGATAAGCGAGCTACAAGGATATATTGTACAGCACAGGAGTACAGCCAATGTCTTATAACAGTTATGAATGTGTAGCTCTTCAAAATCGCAAATCACTATGTTGTATACCTGTAACATAATATTTACATCAACTATATCTCAATAAAAAAAGCTGAAAAAAAAAAAAAGGAAAACTGTGTTCAAGTCTTGGTTCCCTTTCTAAGTTGTTTGGCCAGGGCAACTCCTTAGTGTCTGAGTTTTGTTTCCCTCATCGATATTTGGGGGTTAATAACAACACCTTCCCTATGCCTTCACAGAATCAGTATTGCCAAAGATATATATATATACACATATATTTTAAATCTAACACCCCTAGTTTAAAAAGCACTTGTGAACGGTGTACCTCTGAACCTCACCCCAATCCTCAGTAATTATTCTCATTGTGCAGAAGTTCAGGTATCTTGCCAAAGGTCTCTCACTTTAGAGAGGTAGAACTGAGACTAAAACCTCAGACCTTCTGACAACACATTGTACTCAACTCACTGTACATGCCAAAAGAAGAACAAACAGAATATATGAAAGCAAAACAGGAACATGTAAAGCTACAAATTACATTTGTGATTCAAGACCTAGCCTCCTGTCTGCTCTCCCAGCAGCTAACTGAGGATGGAGAGAATGAGACACCCCTTGCTCAACTCTCCTGCTTCCCCATCTCCCACCTCCCTCTACCCCCGGTAAATGCTCATCATGACCCTGTGAACCCACTGCTGCCTCCCCTGTGTAATGCGAGACCTCTGATGGCAAAGAGTCTGCCTTGTCTTTGGAGCTCCATCGCCCAGCTCAGTACTTGGTTGTTGGGCTGCACCACGCAGGCCTGCAAGCCTTGTGGTAGCCCAGCCTCGAGACTGAATAGCCGGGAAACAGCAACAGAGACGTCAACTGTTTACTGTAGGATTCCCTATCCAAGTCGGAAGCAAAACGTCCTAGAGCAATATCCCATTGTTAGGGCTGATGACAAGTAGGACCTGGCAGTCTTCACCACTCAGGGGAAATGGAGGCTACCATTTAGGGGGGAATTGATGTCAGGTTGACTCATCAGTTACCATGGAAACCAGCCCCTCAGGTTAACGACTTCACAGCCCCTCAGGTTAACGACCGTCATGAGGGCAAATGTTTCTCTTTAATAGACTAGCAGGTGGACCCATTCTGGCCTAACAATAAAAATAAGCACGAGCTGGGGCAGAGGGCAAGCACATTCATGTGAGCAGGGTGTGGGTGAAGCGGGGAGGTCCAGTGGGGAATGGACAAAGAGCAAAAGAACAGCTGTCTTTAGTAGCCTGACCATACACTCCACCCCTACATACCCTGCACAACCCTTACAATCTTGGTCCACTCTTCTTCTGCAATATCCCTGGGTTCAGGTATACACAGGTACACTGCATCCTGATACCAAAAATGCAATACAGAAACAAGCTGCTAAAGAGTATAAAGAGTAAGCCAGGCACTTCTCAGGTCAATTTTTCATGGACGCCCAGAGGAGGACAAGAATGGAATTTCACTGTAGACCCAGCAATCAGGCTCATTTTGCAGTGAGGCCACTGTTGTCACTCAGTCTGAGAGCAGATTCCCTCCACTCAGACTCAGTACAAAGATGTTTAATAGGCACAATACAGGGAAGATCATGGCCACTAAGCAAAATACAAGCAATAACAGCATCCTGAGATAATACCACCCCTGCCTGTGGGTTTTGCCCTGGCCTGCAGTACCGTCCTGCCAGCCACTCTCAGTCCCCACAGCCCTGCTGAAATCTGGAGAGGCAGTGTAACAACAGACCGCAGGGTTAATGTAACGGTGCCTTTCTCTAGTAGGGGGCCTGGACTAACGACCTTAGTGGTCTTAGGTGGGGCTGGATAGAAGACAGGTGGAATCTGTTAGTCCCTTTCTAATCCTATTCCCCACAGGGTGGCAAACCCAAACCACCTTGCCAGTTCCAGGGTCATTTTACAATGTGTTTCCCTGGGGGTAGATCCTGTGGCAAGGGCAAAAGGGAGTTATTTTTCTGACCAATAATTGGCAATGGTCTTTCCATAGTCAATAGCTAGACTCGGATGGTGCTGACTAGTTGCTTCTGGGCGAACATGGTGTAGGCACTGGGACGACTGCTCCTGGGATGTTCAGCTATAGTTGTTAGAACTTGTTAGACTCTGATCTACAGAGGATAAAGTGGGTTTCTGACTCAGTTGTTGTTTAAGTACTCCATTCATCCTTTCCATTAGCCCCATAGCAGTGAAATTGTAGGGCAGGTGGAAATGCTAGCATGTATCACTTTTGTCAGCTCATTCCTGAACTTCATGGCTGGTAAAGTGGATTCCTTGGTCACTATCAAGGCCTGGGGTGGGGGTGGGGGTGGGGGGGGGGGTGGATCTGTAAATCACACACAGCTGTTCTAAATCCTGAATATTGGGGGTTCTGCATGGCTCAGTAACTCAGGTAGGCCTTCTGTAATGGCTATATGCACTGTCGACTGCCTATAGGCATTGTTCCATCACACGACACTATATCATTGCTCTGCCCTCTTTTATGGCTGTGGCCAGAAGCCCCAGGGTATTCTTATTATTTTGCCCTTGCCACAGGCCCCAGTCAAAACCTTCCAGGTAACTGGCCACATCCAATTCACAAACCTGTACTGGAGTTAATATCCCTAAAGCCTGTTTCTGTAATTGTTTAGGGGTGGTAGGTTGAGGATACGCTTGTATGTTGTAGATACTCCAGGTCCTTGCATTTTGTCTGTATTCAGCAGCCATCCCTATGCAGTCCAATGAGCACAGGACTGTCACTTTTAAACTGGAAAGAGACTCTGAGGTTAACAGGATAGCATCAATACAATGGACAAGAAAGATGCTTCTCATGGTAGTCAGCCGCTACGGGGCCCCAAATGCTAGTGGACGGCCACTTTCCATTTCCCGACATCTCAACACTCATGCCAGTTTCCTCAGCCTCTTAGCTGTCCTGCCAATTGTTGTGCTGCACCCAGAAGCCTGCAAGCCTTACAGCTGCCCAGCCTCAAGGCTGAAGAAAGAACCCAGAAACAGTGACAGAGACCATGTAACCGAGTAGGACCCTATGGGCTCTGCCTGGGACAGACCCCTCCCCCATATCGCTGCTTTAGCTTCTCTCTGAAAGTCCCAGATAATAGTATCTCTGGTATATTTCCTGATTTTTTTCAGATGCTAAAAACCACCACCAAATGGAAGAAATTAACTACTTGATGATCATAAGCACACAGCCCCCAGACCGATAGGAGCCTAAGGATTGATAAAGTTAACCGCCCTTTTACCTAAACATCAACCAATCAGAATCGTGTGGGAGCTGATCACATACCCTCCACCCACCCCCCACCCCCAACTCACCTGGCCTTTAAAAATGCTTTGCTGATACCCTTTTGGGAGCTCAGAGTTTTGGCGGGGCATGAGCCACCTGTCCCCTTGCGTGGCCCTGCAGTGAAAATCTCTCTGCTCCAAACTCCAACATTTTGGTATTGTTTGGTCTCACTGTGCGTTGGGCACAGGAACTTGAGTTCGATAACAACATGAATGGTTTATTGGATAGGGGATCTTACAGGTCCACAGCAAAATGTCCTGGAGTGACTCCCCACCATGCACCGAGTCAGCACTCATCCAGCTGATGGATGGATGGCAGGCTGGCCACAGCAGCAATCTTTGCTACTCAGGGGAGAAGGAGACTACCATTTATAGGGGAAATTGATGTCATCAGTTACCATGGAAACCAGGACTGGGGCACGAACCTCGAAGACTCTCAGGTTAACAACCATCAGAAGGGCAGCTGTTTCCCTTTGATTCTGGCTTAAGTATTAGAACAATCACCAGCTGGGGCAGAGGACAAGCACATTTATGTGAGTAGGGCATAGGTGAGGCAGGGACTGGTCAAGCAGGGGATGTACAGAGAGCAAGAGAACAGCCATCTTGAGTGCCCTGACCACACACTCACACACAGTAGGCACTTAATATGTACTCCATGGATCAATGACTGATAGTGGAAGAAGTAAGAGTACAAGTGAGACAGGAAATACCTATGTGGAAGATTAACCCACTTCTTCCGTCTCTCCTCCTGTTCCTCTCCTTCCTTTTGTGTGTCTCAGCAAATATTTTTTGAGCACTTGCCTTATGCCACCTGCATGAAGCACTAGGGACAAAGGTGAATGAAACCAGGTTTCCAGACAGAGCAGCTCTTCCCCAGTTGTATCTCTGGTGAAGACGTGGTTAGACTGTGCAGGCTCCTGAAGGAAGTAGCAGGGTGTAGGGGTCCTCACTTCTCACAGTCCTAGGAGACAGAGGGCAAGATATGGGTCTACAGTAAATTCACCTTTGACATCTACAAAGCCCCATGTCTAGACCTTTATGATCTAGATTAGATCATAAAGAAACACCACTGGAAATTAGAAACACCATTCTAACATATCTCCCCCTCAAGATACTGAAAAGTAGTGATTTTCAGTGGTTAGTTCACTTTTTTAAAAAATAAATTTATTTATATATTTATTGGCTGCATTGGGTCTTTGTTGCTGCGCACAGGCTTTCTCTGGCTGCAGAGAGCAGGGGCTACTCTTCGATGTGTTGCATGGGCTTCTCACTGTGGTGGCTTCTCTTTCTGCAGAGCATGGGCTCTAGGCACACAGGCTTCAGTAGTTGTGGCACATGGGCTCAGTAGTTGTGGCTTGCAGGCTCTGGAGCACAGGCTCAGTAGTTGTGGCACATGGGCTAAGTTGCTCTGCAGCATGTGGGATCTTCCCGGACCAGAGCTCGAACCCGTGTCCCCCGCATTGGCAGGCAGATTCTTAACCAACTGCGCCACCAGGGAAGTCCTTGAGTTCACTTTTAGAGTCTTAAGTTCAAAAGAAACTTACCCTGAAATCTAACATAAAATATAGGCAGAACTGCTTGGGTTAAAGCAGAGCTAGAAAGCTTAGGGCCTCTCTATTCACTGCCTCCAAGATAATTCTTTTTGAAAATTACAACTGAAAGGTCCTTTAGAGTCTTATTGATTCTACAAAATGTAAGACAAATATAACTTATAAAGTTAATTTTAAATGCTGATGCTTAAACTCTAAGCCCATTATTCTTTAATAAGGGCATTATAAACATTTTCACAGTATTTATTTACGGCAGAAACTGACTAGATACCAACTCTGATATTCCCTCCCAGGCTCTCAGATAGACTGCATCTCCCAACTTCATCTGCAGTTAGGTTGAGGTCAGGTGATGGAATCTAACCACTGAGATGTCAGGAGAAGTTCTATATGCCATTTCCAGGTCGAGCCAAAAACACACATACACAATCTTCCACACTCAAAAGAAATAAACTTTATTGAAATAACCTCCACTGTATTAAACTACTGATATTTTGGGGTTATCCATTACATATTTGCTATATTTATAAACATATGTATATTTGTACATATGCATATTTGTCTAGGCTGTCTGGAATCCCATACACACATTTATAAATATATACATATAACCGTATTAGTCAGAGTAATTAATATATGTGTATTAGTCATGGTAATTTATGTTATATATATGTATATATATCCACTTTTTTCATTACGAAGAATCAACATCAGTGGTTCTCAACCTCAGCTGAACATTACAATGACTCAAGTAGTTCTTAAAAACAAAACAAAACTTGGTGCCCAGGCCACAGCCCAGATCCATCAGTCCAGAATCCCTGGAGCTCAGACCCAGCCATTAGCAGTCTTAAAACTCCAGGTGATTCCAATTTGTGGTCAAGACTGAGAACCAGGGCTCTAGATCATTAGGCTCATTGGGAAAGTCAGGCAACTTGGGAAAATCCACCAGATAATTGTTTTCTTAGGAAAATCCACCAGGTAATTCTGATATGCATCCCATCCACTGTTGATATTGCTGGTTTACAAGATGTTGTGTTATCACCTAGCAATGTTAACCTCAACATTTCCTGACTCTGCAAACTACATCTTTTCCCTGGAGTTTGGGGTGCAGCATCAGAAGGAGACAATCAAGTGGCAGTGAGGTGTGGATGTCGCCCCATAGTTGACTGGACTCATTAACCTACCCCATGATTGTCACTCAAACTAGCCTTGGGGCAAGGTTACAGTTGTTGCCTCCATACTGGGTAGCTCCCAGGAAGTCAACATCTCCAATGTGAAGTGTGCTCATAGAAAAATGTTAGGGAAACCCCCTAAAAATATCTAAATCAGAAACATGGTCCAGTTACCTCAAGTTTCCTCACATGGGCTAGAAAATACAAATTAGTTATTTTGAAGCAGACAGTTATCCGGAGTGAAAATGGAAATTCATTTCAAGAAACAGTTTCTACTAAGAGAATGCAAGTTACATAGTGGGATGTGGGACCAGGCCACCACCAAGCCAGCTGACCTGCCTCCAGGCTCACACCACTCAACCCTAAAATTCTGAAATGATGACATTGTGCCACTTACCAGGAATGGGTGATGCATTCTGTTACCTAAACTGTAAACCTCTAATGTGCCTCCCAATAAGGTTTCTAGTTCAGAACGTCACAAAAGAAAAACTAAAGACAAAAGAACTACAGAAAAGTGGGATCTGGTTGCCAATATGAGAGTCAGAAAAAAATTTTTAAATGTTCTGAATAAGAGTGCTTAATTATATTCCCACCTACTTCACCTGAAGGATGATCCAATTTATATTCCCACGTACTTTACGTGTGAAGGACTACCCAATTATAGGTGACAGAAAAGATATGAAACAGCAAATCATTCCAAGTAAGTTATGTTACAGTCCGTGCATGTAATAGATTTCTTATATTGAATATGAAGAGATCCATTTCAATTTTAAAAAATGAATTTCTTCCTGTCTCTACTAAGTAAATGTTATAAAATACTTGAACAATATCTAGTTGAAGGCACCACATCATCAGCCTGCCTAGAGCAGCCACATGCCAGTTTTAGCCTTCCTTGAAACCTCTAATGCAGCTCTTCTCTATAGCAGTTCAGACTTTAATGAACACACACATAGCCACAGATCTTATTAAAATGAAGATTATAACAGCAAAGAAGGAAACACAAGCTTTAAATGACACATTAGACCATCTCAACTTAATTGATATTTATAGGACATTCCATCCAAAAACTACAGAATACACTTTCTTCTCAAGTGCACAAGGAACATTTTCCAGGATAGATCACATCTTGGGTCACAAATCAAGCCTTGGTAAATTTAAGAAAATTGAAATCATATCAAGCCTCTTCTCAGACCACAATGCCATGAGATTAGATATCAATTACAGGAAAAAAAACTATAAAAAATACAAACACAAGGAGGCTAAACAATACGCTATTAACCAACCAAGAAATCACTAAAGAAATCAAAGAGGAAATCAAAAAATATCTAGAAACAAATGACAATGAAAACACAACAACCCAAAACCTATGGGACGCAGCAAAAGCAGTTCTAAGAGGGAAGTTTATAGCAATACAGTCCTACCTTAAGAAATAAGAAAAATATCAAATAAACAACCTAACCTTACACTTAAAACCTTACACTTAAATTAGAGAAAGAAGAACAAAGAAACCCCAAAGTAAGCAGAAGGAAAGAAATCATAAAGATCAGATCAGAAATAAATGAAAAAGGAAGGACACAATAGCAAAGATCAATGAAACTAAAAGCTGGTTCTTTGAGAAGATAAACAAAATTGATAAACCATTAGCCAGACTCACCAGGAAAAAAAGGGAGATGTATTTCTATCAAACACCCACATGATGCCAATAATGCTCCAGTAAAACGTTATTTACAAAAACAGGTAGCCAGCCTACAATTTACAGTTTTGTTACCAACCCTCCCGCTCAGACCCCAGCAAGAGTCCTTCCGCCTCGGGTCACTTACATCAACAGGAGACCGAGTTGGGTTCAGAAGCAAAGAAAGCTTTGTTTTTTGTCAAAGAAGAGAGAGGTGTGAGCTCTCCCTCTAGACCGCAAGCTCTCCGGAAAGGCCGTGGGCAATGGCTAACTGCAGGGAGGCTTCACAGGGTTCGCGTCAGCCGGAAGGGGGCGGAGCTCTTGTGGGTCAGCGCAGGTGCACTACTAGCGCTGCTGCTCAAGGCGCCAGAGCACAGCGCCCGTCGCAGCGTCTCTGCACACGGCCCCGCTGAGCCAAGGTGTCATGCGCGGAACTTCTGCACACGCCTGCCTAGCTCAAGCATCAGGTGCAGCCGTTTCACACTAGGAACTCTTGTCTGAATTGCCGGGAAGAAGGCCACTGCATGCGGTACCCTATGAGCAAGTGAAAGTAGACTAAGCACAAAGGAAAAAAAGGTTAGATTTTATTTCCCAGATTCTGTTTCCCAGGAACTGTTAATGAATGGGCTTTGCTGGTGACAAAACCCCCCTTGGGTTTTTGTCTTGCTCTTCGTTCTTGGGCGGGGTGGGGGAGGTGATTGGGGTGAAGGTCCGTCTCCTATAACTTATTCCTGCTGGCTTCCGTTGTCCTCATAACCACCGGTGGAGGAGCAGAACTTCTCCCCAGCTGCTTTAGATGTGTTTGACTGTCACCAGGACCTAGCCCTAACTGTTCATATCCCTGAGTGACCACCATTTAGAATTTTATCAATTCTAACCTTTTGGAGACAAAGGACACCAGACACTCTAGCATGTGTGGCCCAAATATTAGCAAGAAAATGACGGTCACATGTCAAACTTTTCCTACAAATGAAGATATCTAGATATTTTGCTTATAGGCAAAGGTGTGCCCTGATGTCGAGGCTCATTGCTGTGGCCTGAATATCCCTGGTCACACTGTTGTTTTTAGGAGGAGAAGCTTTGGGTGAGAGAGATGTTCACAGAGTAGTCCAGGGGTCCATTGCCCCAGGGCAGAATGTGGTTGGAATCCCCAAGTGGTGTCTCTTCCACTTAGACGTGAGCCGATCTTGTGGGCTGCTGGTTTTCCAGGTTTTTAGATACTCAATCTCCTGGAGGGAAGATGTGGAAGGCCAGATCCATGGGTGCGGGCAGCAGCTGATTACCGTATTCAGTGAGGGCTTTCAAGGTTTCTCCTACCTGGAGGGCACACTTGAGTTGTTCCATTTCAAAGCGGCTGAGGTATCCCTGCTCTCGGGCCTGCAGAATGGGTCTACCATAGATAAGTACAAATGCATTTAACTTTATCTCTGGAGGCTGACCGCATGCAGACCAGGGCAACTGGGATAACGTAATCCAATTTTCTTGAGTCTCCTGGCATAGCTTGGCTAAGGTCCATTTTAAGGTCTGATTGGATCTCTCTACTTTCCCTGATGATTGGAGTCTCCAGGCTGAATGCACAGTCCATTTTATGCCCAGGGTACTTATCCCTTTTGTCATTTGAGACATGAATGCTGGGCCATTATCACTCTGTAGAGATCCTGGGATCCCAAACCTGGGGATCATCTCTTTTAGTAATACTTTCACTACTCTGGCTGCCCATGTTGGTTCTAGTGGAAAGTTCTGCCTGTGCTGAAAATATGTCCACTGGCACCAAGAGATGCCTGAAGTTGCCCAGTGCTCTTGGCACGGCAGTGAATCTGACCGTCTTCTCCAGGATATGTCCCTCTGGTCTGAATGGGTGTCCCTGGGGGTCTGGTGTTTTGGGGGTTCATTGTGTAGATGGGGCATATCTCAGCTATCTGACTGATTATACTTTTCATGCCAGGAGTTACCATGACCTCAACTAACCTAACCAAATCTATAGGACTGTTCCCTCACAGTGAGTTCCTTGATGGGCCTGCCTGACAGCTTGACAAGCTGCAGTTTGGGAAAGAAGCATTGCCCATGTTTATTAACTAGCCACTCCTTTCTGGGCTTTGTCTAATTCTTCCTTTGCATAGATTGAGGAGTATTTGGAATGGCCTCTTAGTTATGAGGGCTAATTGCCAAATTACTGGTTCTAGGGTTGCCATTTTGCAGTTGTGTCCTCTTTGTTGTTTATTACGTCTGCATTTCCTTTTTGATGACCCTCATAGTGAATCACTGCCACTCTTTTTGGAAGCTGCACTGCTTCTAGGAGTCTCAATCTGTTTGTCATGTTTCACCTGCTTATTCTCTGCAGTAAGCACACCCCCTTTCTTTCCAGATAGCCCCATGTGCATGTGAGACGGCATATGCACATTGAAAGTCTCTGCAAACGTGTAAAATCATCCCTGTCCCAAGCTCTGAGGCTCGGGTAAGGGCTGTCAGTTCCACCTCTTGGGCTGAAGTCCCTGGGGGTAGGCTTCGTGCCTCCACAACTTAGGTCCGGGAGATCACTGCATATCCAGCCAGCCTTTTTCCCTCTTTCATAAAACGTTCCTGTCTGTGAACCATTCATCTTAGGTGTTTGGGAAAAGCTTACTTCCTAAGTCCAGGTGACTAGACTAGATTGTGTCTGTGGTTTCCTGTACAGTCATGCTCCAGTAGCCTCATTTCTGCAGGTAGCGGGGTGGCAGGACTTAGCATATGACAGGTTTTTATGGTAGCCACTGGGTTGTCTAAAAGCATAGCCTGAACTTCTTGGGGGTAACTCTTCTGTTCCCTGAGAACTTACTAAAGTCTGAACCTGGTGTGGATTCCATATAGTGATTGGCTGACCAGACGTTACTTTTTCTGCCTCCTTTAACAGAGTTGCAGTAACTGCTACTGCCCTTAAGGAGGCCACCCCTAAGCAGTTGATCTAAGTGTTTAGAGAAATAAACAACCACCCAAATAAGGGGTCCCTGTTTTTGAGCTAATACGCAAGGGTGATTCCCCTTCTCTCATGAATGTGAAGGTATTCAGATGTGGCAAAACCTGGCCATCCCCAGGAAACCCCTAAGCAGTCTATCTAAGCAGTCTACAGATGGCTCCTTTCCTTTCCTGGGGTAGGTTTCTCTGACCCTCTGTGAGAATGAAGCCTAGGTAGGTCACCCTAGTTTGTGATATTTGAGCCTTTTTCTTGGATACCTTATATCCTTTATCATCTAGGTGGTTCAGGGTGGTTACAGCATTTTTGTCAGAGGCCTCCTTAGTAGGGTTGGTGATCAGAATGTCATCTACATACTGGAGGAGGAAATCCTCCTCCAGTATGTAGATCTTTTAGGTCTTTAGCTAAAGTTTCCCCAAAGACGGTGGGGAAATTTTTGAACACTTGAGGCAACACTGTCTAGCAGTACTGTTGTTTTTGTTGCATGTTTGGGTCCTGCAATGCAAAAGCAAAACTCTGTGGCTAATGGATACAGAAAAAGGTATCTTTTACACCTAATACAGAATACCAGGTCCTGGTGGATGGTACAGTGGCCATCAGGGTGTAGGGATTAGGGACTCCTGGATGTATATCCTCAGTGGCTTCATTGACTGTCTTGAGGTCCAACACCATCCAGTATTCCCCACTGGGTTTCTTTACAGGGAGAATGGGAGTACTATAGGCTGATTGGCATAGTATAAAAAGACCCTTATCAATTAGGCCCTGTATAACAGGGACAATGCCCTACAAGGCCTCCTGATGGAGAGGGTACTACTGTTTTCTGTTGGGCTATGCATGTCTGGGCTTTAGGTAAACTATCATAGGACTGGTTCCTGCAGCTTATCCCACCTGTCCCTGGGCCCAGACCTTGGGATTTGCTCCAGGGAGATTGACTGGCTATGTCTGGGGAAGTTTGTCCTCAGCCATTACCATTATCATCTTGTGCCCTCTGTCTAAGGGAACCCCAATCTCCAGTTTGTCTCCCATTAGATGGATAGTTGCCCCCAATTTATGTAAGATATCCCTTCCTAGCAGGGGTATAGGGCATTTGGGAACACATAGGAAGGAATGGGTAAGAGTGTGTTTGTTCAATTTGCATTCTAATAACTCTGTGAATGCTCATTCTTAGGCCTTCCCTGATACCCCCATAATTTTATAACTCTTGTGACTGAGTTTGCCTGATTTGGTGTTCAGAACTAAGTGGAACTGATGTCCACTAAGAATTCAACAGGCTTTCCCCATGTCCAATGTCAGCCAGAGCTCCTTGAGGGTCAGTTGGAGTGCCAGCTTAGGATCCCCTTGGCCACATAATTCTTTATCTGTTCAAACCATGTGCCTTGGAGGGTAGTTGCCAGGATCTGTCATTTCCATCCCTCTTCGGGGACTGTGAGAGATTCTCCCTTCCAGTATTCCTCTTGTTCGGGGGTAGCACATTAGGGTGCATTCTGCAGAATTGGAGGTTTTCCTGGTGTCATCCCCAACCCCAAAACATTTAATCTTCCTATGAGATATACCCTGACCCCAATACTGGCTGGAAGATGGAGAAAGTTGGCCCATCAATGGGTCCCTAAATTACAACACTATTATTTTATTACCCAGATTCTATTTTTATTTCCTGGGAATTGTTAATGGGCTTTGCTGGTGACAGATTGCATTTTAAATTTTTAAAATATTACTTATCTTGGTTACAGAGTGATTTTGGTGCACTCAAATAGAGTGCCTTTCTTGCCTTACCCTGGTCCTGGTTCTTGGTGCAGCCTGCAGACCACACTTGCAGTAGTGACATCCTGGTGCACTATCTCTTTGTTTATTGTTCCTGCTCTGAGACTGATTCGCATGTACTTCACTCTCAATCCAGCAGTTACAGCACCCAGCTTGCTTCCACTCCACACCACCAGTCCTCATCTCACATAAAATATGTTCAAAAGCCCAAATTCTTAAGAAGATACTGGAATATATTCTAATTATATATACATAATTTCAGCTTTCCCTAGATGAAGTTCCTATTTAAGGGAAATAATTTTTAAAATGCTTTATTACAGTTGTAGATGTTGCCTTTCCTGATGGTATATGCATGTGCATGTGTGTATGTGTGTGTATATATATATACTCTTTTTAAAATGAAGTCCAAACATTTAAAAAATTTTCTTGAATGGGGCCTCATGAAAAGTTTGCCTCCACTGGTTGGACATTTGTCCTCTATCTATTATTATGAGAATACTCTGGTGTTACTCTCCTTTTCTCATACAGCTTTCATCAGAAGAGATTAGGAAATATGTTCACACATAAAAAGCATGTCAAACATGGTGAGACTTGAAAGGAGCTCCAACTGCCCCTTCAATAGTGATGTACAGAGTCTGATTTTTTCAAGATAAGCTAAACTATGTTGGCTTAAAATGACTTCAGATAATCCATCATTTCTTCATTGCTCTTATTCTTTAAGTATGTGTCCTCCTTTTAAAAACACATTGACACAATTCCCAAAGTCTCAACATACCAATCTGATGAGATGGATGTTTTTCATCAACTTGATATTTTATACTGGGCAGAAGTGTTTAGCAACATCTTTCAACTTAGAGATTTTATCATAAACTCGTGTCTACAGCTAGTTTATAAAAATATGAAACAAGGTCACCTCCAGCACAGTTTCCTCACTATCTATTCCCAAAGAGCTCAATAATCGGCCCCTCCCTTCCCTGTCTGGCGTCTGCTGCATTGGTCACAAACCACAAAAACTCTTTATCCAAGTAGATACACCCATTAACTCACATGCTGAGCAACAAGTTTACAGAAAAATACACTTTAAAAGTTGTGGGTTGGTGGGAAGCCAAGGGAAGTGCACCAGTGGGAGAGGGCTGTAGGCGGAAGAGAATAAAGGGAGCTGTGTCCGGTTAGAATGGGCATCATCAGAAAATCTACAAACAGTAAATGCTGGAGAGGGTGTGGAGAAAAGGGAATACTCTTGCACTGATGGTGGAAATGTAAATTGATACAGCCACTATGGAGAACAGTATGGAGGTTCCTTGCAAAACTAAAAATAGAACTACCATATGACCCAGCAATTCCACTGCTGGGCATATACCCAGAGAACACCATAATTCAAAAAGACGCATACACTCCAATGTTCATTGCAGCACTATTTACAATAGCCAGGACATGGAAGCAACCTAAATGTCCGTCAACAGATGAATGGATAAAAAAGATGTGGTACAGGAGAGACGGATCAAGATGGCGGAGTAGGAGGATGTGCGCTCGCTCCTTCTTGCAAGAGCACCAGAATTACAACTAACTGCTGAACAATCATCAACAGAAAGACACTGGAACTCACCAAAAAAGACACCCCACATCCAGAGACAAAGGAGAAGCCGCAATGAGACGGTAGGAGGGGCTCAATCAAGTTACAATCAAATCCCATAAATACTGGGTGGGTGACTCACAAACTGGAGAACAGTTATACCGCAGAAGTCCACCCACTAAAGTGAGGGTTCTGAGCCCCACGTCAGGCTTCCCGACCTGGGAGTCCAGCAATGGGGGAAGGAATCCCCAGAGAATCAGACTTTGAAAACCAGAGGTATTTGATTGTAGGACCTCCACAGGACTGGGGGAAACAGAGACTCCACTCTTGGAGGGCACAGAAAAAAGTGTACTCACCAGGACCCAGGGGGAAGGAGCAGTGACCCCATAGGAGACTGAATTAGACCTACCTGCTAGCGTTGGAGGGTTGTCGGCAGAGGTGGGGGGTGGCTGTGGCTCACTGAGGAGAAAGGGGCACTGGCAGCAGGGGTCCTGGGAAGTGCTCATTGGCGTGAGCCCTCCCAGAGTCCGCCATTAGCCCCACTAAAGAGCCTGTAAGTTCCACTGCTAGGTAGCCTCAGGCCAAACATCAAACAAGGTGGGAACACAGCCCCACCCATTGGCAGACAAGCAGGTTAAAGTTTTACTGATCTCTGCCCACCAAATCGGATTAAAGTCTTACTGAGCTCCGCCCACCCAGCCCTACTCACCATCAGTCCCTCCCATCAGGAAGCACACACAAGCCTCCTAGATAGCTTCCTCCACAAGAGGGCAGACAGCAGTATCAAGCAGTATCAGCAGTATTTTGTCTTGTGGAACTGAAAACCACAGCCACAGAAAGATAGAGAAAATAAAAAGCAGAGGACTTTTTACCAGATGAAGGGACAAGCTAAAACCCCAGAAAAACAACTAAATGAGGAGGAGATAGGCACCCTTCCAGAAAAAGAATTCAGAATAATGATGGTGAAGATGATCCAGGACTTTGAAAAAAGACTAGATGCAAAGATTGAAAAGTTTACCAAAGACCTAGAAGAATTAAAGAGCAAACAAACAGATATGCAGAACAATAACTGAAATGAAAAATACACTAGAAGGAACCAATAGCAGGTTAACTGAGGCAGAAGAGCAAGTAAGTGACCTGGAAGACAGAACGGTGATAATCACTGATGTGGAAAAGAATAAAGAAAAAAGAATGAAAAGAACTGAAGACAGCCTAAGAGACCTCTGGGACAATGTTAAATGCACCAACATTCTCATTATAGGTGTCCCAGAAGGAGAAGAGAGAGAGAAAGGACCCAAGAAGATATTGGAAGAGATTATAGTTGAAAACTTCCCTAACATGGGAAAGGAAATAGCTACCCAAGTCCAGGAAGCACAGAGACTCCCAGGCAGGATAAACCCAAGGAGAAACACGCCAAGACATATAGTAGTCAAATGGACAAAAATTAAAGACAGGTAAAAGTTATTAAAAGCAACAAGGGAAAAATAACAAATAACATACAAGGGAATTCCCATAAGGCTCACAGCTGATTTCTCAGCAGAAACTCTGCAAGCCAGAAGGGAATGGCATGATATACTTCAAGTGATGAAAGAGAAGAACCTACAACCAAGAATACTCTACCCAGCAAGGATCTCATTCAGATTCAATGGAGAAATCAAAAGCTTTACAGACAAGCAACAGCTAAGAGAATTCGGCACCACCAAACCAGCCCTACAACAAATTCTAAAGGAACTTCTCTAAGCAGGAAACATAAGAGAAGGAAAGGACCTACAAAAACATAAACAAAACAATGAAGAAAATGGTAATAGGAACATACATATCAATAATTACCTTGAATGTAAATGTACTAAATGACACAGACTGGCTGAATGGATACAAAAACAAGACGTATATATATGCTGTCTACAAGAGACTCACTTCAGACCTAGGGACACATACAGACTGAAAGTGAGGGAATGGAAAAAGATATTCCATGCAAATGGAAATCAAAAGAAAGCTGGAGTAGCAATACTCATATCAGATAAAATCGACTTTAAAATAAAAAATATTACAAGAGACAAGAAAGGACACCACATAAAGATCGAGGGATCAGTCCAAGAAGAAGAGATAACAATTATAAATATATATGCACCCAATATAGGAGCACCTCAATATGTAAGGCAAATGCTAACAACTATGAAAGAGGAAATCGACAGTAACACAATCATAGTGGGGGACTTTAACACCCCACTTACACCAATGGACAGATCATGCACACAGAAAATTAATAAGGAAACACAAGCTTTAAATGACACAATAAATCAGCTGGGTTTAATAGATATCTATAGGACATTACATCCAAAAACAGCAGATTACACACTCTTCTCCACTGCACATGGAACATTCTCCAGGATACATCACATTTTGGGTCATAAATCAAGCCTTGGTAAATTCAAGAAAATTGAAACCATATCAAGCATCTTTTCTGACCACAACGCTATGAGATTAGAAATCAATCACAGGGGAAAAACTGTAAAAAACATAAACACATGGAGGCTAAACAATATGCTACTAAATAACCAACATATCACTGAAGAAATCAAAGAGGAAATCCAAAAATACCTAGAGACAAATGACAATGAAAACACAACGATCCAAAACCTATGGGATGCAGCAAAGGCAGTTCTAAGAGGGAAGTTTATAGCAATACATTCCTACCTCAAGAAACAAGAAAAATCCCAAATAAACAATCTAACCTTACACCTAACCTTACACCTAGAGAAAGAAGAGCAAACAAAACCCAAAGTGAGTAGATGGAGAGAAATCATAAAGATCAGAGCAGAAATAAATGAAATAGAAACAAAGAAAACAATAGCAAAAATCAATACAACTAAAAGCTGGTTCTTTGAGAAGGTAAATAAAATCGATAAACCTCTAGCAAGACTCATCAAGAAAAAGAGGGAGAGGACTCAAATCAATAAAATTAGAAAGGAAACAGGAGAAGTTACAACAGACACCGCAGAAATAAAAAGCACCATAAGAGACTACTACAAGCAACTATATGCCAATAAAAGGGACAACCTGGATGAAATGGACAGATTCTTAGAAAGGTATAACCTTCCAAGACTGAATCAGGAAGAAATAGAAAATGTGAACAGACCAATCACAAGGAATGAAATTGAAACTGTGATTTAAAATCTCCCAACAAACAAAAGTCCAGGACCAGATGGCTTCACAGGTGAATTTTATCAAACATTTAGAGAAGAGCTAACTCCCATCCTTCTCAAACTCTTCTAAAACATTGCAGAGGAAGGAACACACCCAAACTCATTTTATGAGGCCACCATCACCCTGATACCAAAACCAGACAAAGATACTACAAAAAAAGAAAACTACAGACCAATATCACTGATGAATTTAGATGCAAAAATCCTCAACAAAATACTAGCCAATAGAATCCAACAACACATTAAAAAGATCATACACCATGATCAAGTGGGGTTTATCCCTGGAATGCAAGGACTCTTCAGTATATGCAAATCAATCAATGTGATACACCATATTAACAAACTGAAGGATAAAAACTACATGATCATCTCAGATGCAGAAAAAGCTTTTGACAAAATTCAACACCCATTTATGATAAAAAATCTCCAGAAGGTGGGCATAGAGGGAACCTACCTCAATGTAATAAAGGCCATATATGACAAACCCACAGCAAACATCATTCTCAATGGTGAAAAACTGCAAGCATTCCCTCTAAGATCAGGAATAAGACAAGGATGTCCACTCTCGCCACTACTATTCAACATAGTTTTGGAAGTCCTTGCCACAGCAATCAGAGAAGAAAAAGAAATCAAAGGACTCCAAATTGGAAAAGAAGAAGTAAAATTGTCACTGTTCGCAGATGACATGATACTATACATAGAAAATCCTAAAGATGCCACCAGAAAACTACTTGAGCTAATCAATGAATTCGGTAAATTTGCAGGATACAAAATTAACACACAGAAATCTCTTGCATTTCTGTACACTAACAATGAAAGATCAGAAAGAGAAATTAAGGAAACAATCCCATTCACCATTGCAACAAAAAGAATAAAATACCTAGGAATAAACCTAACCAAGGAGGTAAAAGGCCTGTACTCAGAAAACTATAAGACACTAATGAAAGAAATCAAATACGATACAAACAGATGGAGGGACATACCATATTCTTGGATTGGAAGAATCAAAATTGTGAAAATGACTATACTACCCAAAGCAATTTACAGATTTAATACAATCCCCATCAAATTACCAATGGCATTTTTCACAGAACTAGAACAAGAAATTTTACGATTTGTATGGAAACGCAAGAGACCCCGAATAGCCAAAGCAATCTTGAGAAGGAAAGATGGAGTTGGTGGAGTCAGGCTTCCTGACTTCAGGCTATACTACAAGGCTACAGTGATCAAGACAGTATGGTACTGGCACAAAAACAGAAATATAGATCAATGGAACAGAATAGAAAGCCCAGAGATAAACTATGGTCAACTAATCTATGACAAAGGAGCCAAGGGTATACAGTGGAGAAAAGGCAGCCTCTTCAATAAGTGGTGCTGGGAAAACTGGACAGCTACATGTAAAAGAATGAAATTAGAACACTCCCTAACACCATACACAAAAATAAACTCCAAATGGATTAAAGATCTAAATGTAAGGCCAGACACTATAAAACTGCTAGAGGAAAACAGAGGAAGAACACTCTTTGACGTAAATAACGGCAAGATCTTTTTTGATCCACCCCCTAGAGTAATGGAAATAAAGCAAAAAATAAATAAGTGGGACCTAATGAAACTTCAAATCTTCTGCACAGCAAAGGAAACTATAAGCAAGACAAAAAGACAACCCTTAGAATGGGAGAAAATATTTGCAAATGAATCAACAGACAAAGGACTAATCTCTAAAGTATATAAACAGTTCATGCAGCTCAATGTCAAAAAAACAAGCAACCCAATCAAAAAATGGGCAGAAGACCTACATAGGCATTTCTCCAAAGAAGACATACGGACGGCCAAGAGGCACATGAAAAGCTGCTCAACATCACTAATTACTAGAGAAATGCAAATCAAAACAACAATGAGGTATCACCTCACACCGGTGAGAAGGGGCATCATCAGAAAATCTACAAACAGTGAATGCTGGAGAGGGTTTGGAGAAATGGGAACGCTCTTGCACTGTTGGTGGGAATGTAAATTGATACAGCCATTATGTAAAACAGTATGGAGATTCCTTGCAAAACTAAAAATAGAACTACTATATGACCCAGCAATCCCACTCCTGGGCATATACCCAGAGAACACCATAATTCAAAAAGACACATACACACCAGTCTTCATCGCAGCACTATTTACAATAGCCAGGACATGGAAGCAACCTAAATGTCCATCAACAGATGAATGGATAAAAAAGATGTGGTACATATATACAATGGAATATTACTCAGCTGTAAAAAGCAAGGAAACTGGGACATTTCTAGAAACATGGGTGGACTTGGAGACTGTCATACAGAGTGAAGTGAATCAGAAAGAGAAAAACAAATACCATATATTAACACATATATGTGGAATATAGAAAAATGGTACAAATCAACCAGTTTGCAAGGCAGAAATAGAGACCCAGATGTAGAGAACAAACATATGGACACCAAGTGGGGAAAGCGGGGAGGGTTGGGGGGGAATGAATTGGGAGGTTGGGATACCAAATTGTACACTCTAAATATATGCAGTTTATTGTATGTTAACTGTATCTCAATAAAAGTTCTAAAAAAAACAAAACAAACAAAAAAGATGTGGTACATATATACAATGGAATATTACTCAGCTGTAAAAAGCAATGAAACTGGGACATTTGTAGAGACACGGCTGGACCTCGAGACTGTCATACAGAGTGAAGTGAGTCAGAAAGAGTAAAACAAATGTATATTAACTCATATATGAGGAATATAGAAAAATGGTACAAATCAACCGGTTTGCAAGGCAGAAATAGAGACACAGATGTAGAGAACATACATATGGACACCAAGTGGGGAAAGCAGGGAAGGTTGGGGCGGGGGGGATGAATTGGGAGATTGGGATACCAAATTGTATGCTCTAAATATATGTAGTTTATTGTTAAAAAAATAAAAATTAAAGGGAGCTGTGTGATAGGGTGGGTGGTGGGTGGCCTGGGAGGGGAGATGATTAAAAGAGGTCACACAGGAAGATAGTTTTGACTATGCTTTAAACCAAGATGGTTTTTGCCTCTTAGTAAATATTTATTGAGATCTTCTAAGGACTTTGCACTATGATAGACTTTATGGCAAATTCAGAAGGGGTCTGCATCATTGAACCAGTACTCAAGGGGTTTACAGTCTAGGGTCAAGCTTAACACACATGAAGCCACTGCATGAGAGCACGTGCACGCACAGAAAGATACAGAAAATGTTCGGTTTCTTCAATGTCTCAAGTACTTCAGAAGTATCTTCTTTATGCTTCATAACCATCCTGCGAAGTTAGGAACTACTGATCCCCTCTTATTGATGGAGAATCTGAGGCCCAGGAAGGGTAAATAATCTTCCCAGCATCACACAGCTATCAAATGGCAGAGATAGGATTCAATCCTAGATTTATCTAATGTTGTTTTGGTCTCAATGGTTTAACCTAATAAAAGCTTATTTTTTGTCCAAAGTCTGAAGATATTCCTGGTTGGTTGAGCTTTCTGGAAGGTTATTCTCCAGGTGGTGACTCAGGAATCTAGTCCCTTCAGTCCCAAAGCCCTGCTATTTTCAACTTCTGGCATCCAGAATTGTCAATGAAGAGGAAGAGTGAGCAATGGATGGCACGTGAGATACTGTAACAACCTCACCCAAAGCCAATATAAATCACTTTTCTTTCATTGACCATAATTCGCTTCATAGCCCCAGTAAGATGCAAAAGGGTTGGGAAATGGAGTGGCTGGATAGCTGTGTCCCAGAAACAACTTGACCTAATGGAAGGAGAGCACATATCTTTGGCGGTCAACTAGCTCTCCCTGCTACAAGCTCCAAAGCCATTAAAAGTCACACTTCTGAACCATATGAAGAAGAGCTATATTATGTGGTGCTAAATTACAAGTTCCTGAAAGAAGTTCAAAGCAGTGGGAGATCATAGGGTTGGAGCAGAAAGAAAGGAACCTGAGTAGGGTGCTGAAACGTGGGTATGAGGAAGACATTTCTGGCTGGGAAAATCCAGAGTGAACATGCAAAGTAGGAAAGATAACCATGCTCACAGTCGTGTTACGAAATATATTTATGAGGTGTATCACATGCAGTGATGTGTAATCACAGGCTAAGCTCCCAGGGGAGGGCAGCTCTCTGCAAAAACAGGGCTGAGTAAATGCTTTTCAGCTGATGCAGATTGCAGCCTTCCCAAGGACTTCTCAAAATGTAAACTCAGAGGCCAGGGACCATGGTTTTTTTGTGTTTTTTTTTACATGTTGTATTTTGTTATTCAGTACCCAGAACTTGGCAATGGTTCAGAAAAGATGAACTGCGCATGTTCCATGGACAAGGGTAGGCTTTCAAAAGGGTGCCGAGAGGTGGATAATCCAAGGTCTTACACATCCATTGTCCACTGTTGAGCTTTCCATTACATAAAAGAAGCTGTAAATTCCTGCAATCTTGTATTATGCATCTTTTCCACAAAAGAAGTCCTAAAAATTGGTAAGGGAGCATATAGCGGAGGTGGTGAAAGACCATTTCCATCAGAGGTGTTGGTGAAAGCTTCTTGGAGATGTGGCAGCTAAGCTGGACTTTTGCATAGAGAGAATACCCTGCGTTTGGGCACTGAAGTGGGCAAGGACAGAGTGGGTAGCAGTGCCAGCTGGCAGGGACAGCGTGCAAGGTGGTAGGGCCATGAGGCTGTGGTCATGGATGGCGCTAGGATGCTCAGCTAGAGCAGTCTGCAATACAGTGGGTTGTTTTGGGAGTATTTGGGATATTAATCCAGCAGGAGTATATAAGATTGTTGAGAAGCTGAAAGACTGAGATGGTGGAACAGATCAGGAAACCTCTGACTTCCCTTTATTCGTTGTTCATTTACAATCATTTGGCTAAAGCCCCCCTATCTCATTGGGCATTTAGGCATGAGGGCAAGGGCTTCGGTCTCAATCATTTGTTGAAAGAACAAAATTCTGTGCGGGTCCAGGCAGGAGGCCTCAGCAGGGTAATGGTTTGGGGAGTGGAAGGGAGGGAATGGATTCAAGAGCACTGGTGAGGTGAGAGGTCCTTCCCTTTGTTCTGCTGTTCTGTTGAATGACCTAGGGAGAGTCACTTCTCATCCCCATTTTTTCACCTTTACCTGGTCCCCTACACGTGAACACTGAGGAGATAGGATTATAGAAGAAGTAATGGAAGACTAAAAGTAGAAGGGCTTGTATAAGAGCTTGTTAAAAGAAAAGTGAAGCAAGGGTGACCGGGGTCTCAAAGTTTTTGGAGTGGGTGACATCTTCAGGGGGTGGGTGCTTTGGTGACTGTGGAATGCAGGATGCTGTGGGTAAATGGAAAAACAAGTACCTGAGTTCACCATGTGTATTTGAAGTTAGTGATTATAGAAGGTAGTTTTGCTTTCGTGGCTGGAAAAAACAGCTACATAAAAGAAGTAAAACTGTTTAAGCGTATAAAAGGCCACCAGGGCAAAAGGAGGTAGGTGATCTAGTGCAGCAAGAGGAGACAGCAGGTTCAGTGGTGGACCTCGGTGAGTAGGTGAGGATTTCTATGCTTCATTTGGTCCATCTGTAAAAGGAAATGATATGGTTCTTCCTGAGAGCTGCCCTGGAGGACTTCCCACATCCACCTATTTCCCTCTCTCCCTCCTCTGAGCCAACGCTCTGTGCTTCCAACTCTCAGATTCTATAAGAAATGATGCCTGGGATGGCCCAGGCCAAGTCACTGTCTAGTCTTCTTATTTCTTTAGAGATAAAGAAAGGGTCCTGGCAAGAATATGGATCCCAAGACTTGCAAACTGCAGTGGCTAATGCGGTACCTCCATCCCAATGTTACTTAAGTGATGTGAATCCCCGTTTGAGAGCACTGATACAGGATCCTGTGCTCCAAAGTTTGAAAAGTCCTACAGCTGAATCCTAGGCTGAGGTCTTGTACATTGGGAAAGTACTTTCCAATTTGCAAAGCCCTGTCATGTGGGCATATTCTCTCTGAGACTGAGGATGATAAACAACCCTATGAGCCCATGTTCTGGCTGCTGTGTGTTCCAAGGGAGGGGAGGACTTCCTGACCACGCGAGGTGCCCCACACCCTCTCTCCTCCCTTTCCCACAGCCTTTCAACCCCCAGAGAGTGCTGGAGGAGATGAGCTAGTGCTCAAGGCTCCCAAATCCGGGTGAGCTCTGGTTCACCCCCTCTGGCTCCCAACCACAGCCAGCTAAGAGGAAGGATGTTCCCAGCTCGGATCTGTGGCTGGAACCAGAGAGTCTCTGGAGGACAAGTAAATTGGGTCGAACTTCTGTGCTGGGACGGGAGATTCTTTGGAGTGACTGGTTATGTGTCAGCCACTAAATGATTCCACTCTCTTCTCTCAGCTCCTAAGCCGCCGCCCTCCCCTTAGGGAGCTCCAGCTGCCAAGGAGCAATGCCTTGCCCTCTGGCTGCTGCGGCACGCGTGCTTAATAATAATGAGCATCATTTATGGGGCCCTTAAAATGTGCCAGGCAGCATGCTAACCACTTTACAAATGTGACCGGTGTGCCAGCCTGGAACATGAAATGAGATCGCATTCTCAAACTCGAGCATTAAATGCCTCTGCATCCGTGTTATGTCTGTGCAAGAGCTCCAAGGCCCTAAGAAGTCTTCTTCTGTCCAAAGGGTCAGTCCAGATTAGTATTGCCTTAAGGCATTCAACCCAAACCTTGCCTAGTCTGCCAAGGAACCTCATTCTTTTTGGCTGTGGTTGCCACTGCTAGCAGTCACTATTGAGATTCCACTAAATCCCCTCAAATCAATGACCTGGCATCTGAGATGGCCACTGCCCATTTCAGAGGCCAGACTCCTTCAAACAGGCATTTCCAGCAATGGGAACAAGTTCAAAAGCACCATGCATGTTAGAACATGCACCTGCTATGTTCCACTGTTCTTTGTCTACATCACCTCAACTCAGGAATAATTAGACATCAAACATCAAGCGCGAGGGCACAGCTCCGATTTTTATACACAGCGCTCTGAGTTGACACATAGTTAATTTTCCTAGCTCAGCTTCGCATCATACTTCCTACCAAACTATGGATTTCATCCCTTAAATATTGAAGATGGGACCACCTCTCCATATGTAACATCAACCCTATTTCCTGTCTCAGTAGGACTGGCATATTTTCCAGGGAATCACTCTTTGCATTATTAGCTCCATTTTGCAAATGAGGAAACAGGTAGTGATACAAAGGAATTTGTTCAAGGCCACACAGCTAGTAAATGGTAGAACCGGGATTCAACCTCACACCTGATTCGCAGCACAGCATTGTTCCATCTCGCTAACGTGTTCTTGGTTGGGACGTCCATCCAGGTCAAAATCAAGAGAAGAGGCTCCTTAAGTAGGTAAATGTGTTTCTCTGTGGAGCCCCTGGATGTGGGGGAGATCATGTGGAAGCAGCCAAACTGAAAGCCCTTATCTGACCTCCACTGGAGGAGACAGACACTGCAGCGGTTTGTTAGGAGCCAGGACATGTCATGCTGCACGTGGGGTGTGCTGGTTCAGCACACATGTTGATGTTGAACTATGGCCCGGCCTGGCACGTTTATTAGGCCAACAACCTAGGTTAAGAAGACCCGGGAGGGTAAATATGAGAAAAGCTAAAGGCATGTGTGTGAGTGATGAACCTCAGTCCGTTCCTAGGCTGGTTTTTGGCCTCAAACTCAGCACTAGCCTCCTTGGCCATAATTGTCTCTACACTGAGCCTGAGGCTTTTTGGACAGAAACCCATGGGAGGAAGGGCTTTATTTGGTCTCACTTGGATATATAAACTTGATTTTTCAAGTATCACCCCTGATCACCCTCTTCTATCCCAATAAAGGCCCACGACAGTAAAACACAATGTGCTCCAAACAAGAAGTTCAGATGGAAAATATCTGAACAGAAGTTATATTTAAGCCCCAGACAAGAGCCAAGTAGCTGATGGAGAAATCAGAGGTCGAGACTATGGGTACCGAGACGAGAAGGAGCAGGTGGCTTTGAGGGAGACCCATATTCTAGGGTGAGGGTGGAGGAATGTTAGCAGGAAGTAAGTGGTGAACCGCCAGCCAAAGCAAACACGGGATCCCCAGCTGACCATGTGGCTGATCCATAAGGAATGTTTCTAAGAAAGCACAGCAAGGAGGAGAGGGGTTGAAGATTCACCAGCACCTCGCTTAGCAGCCAGCCACCCCGGGGGAAGTGGCACCAGCAGTGCATTCTGAGCTCTACCTACGGAGTAACCGGATGGATTGTTTCTGCCCCGTAGATCTGGGCACAATAGGCTTGAATCCTATCTCCACCCTCACCCCTATTTAGATTGTGGAAATTCAATACTCTCCCTTGGATTTTTGTGAATTCCTGAGGACTTATCAGTCTCCTCTGCCACTTAAGCTTCTACTTTTCAGAATGTCGTGTCTGTTGTGCATTGTATTGACCCAGGTAGCAAACACAATGACCTCCCTCCAATTTCTGCACACCTCTGCTCCCTCCCCACTTCCAAAGTAGACGGTAAAGGATCTTGGTTTGAGGGGAAATGGAGGAGAGGAAGCATCATGGTGATGTAAAGCAATTGTTATAGATGACAATATTTTATTCTTATTATATCTGCTTGCTTTGGACTCTTTCAAGGAGTGAACACTTTATTACTACATGTGCCAAAATATGGTATCTCTTTCATGACAGTGAGTGAATGGGTTTCGTAGTATAAGCATAAGATGATAACCTGGAGTAGAGCTCACATTTATTGAGAATGTACCATGTGTCAGCCACTATTAAGAAATTTATAAGGAATAATTCATTTTATCCTAACAACCATCATCATTTTAGAGACTAGGAAACTCTCTATTAAGAGATTGAGTGGTAAAGTAAATTCTCCAAGGGCACACAGCTAATAAATAACAGAAGTGGGATTTAAGCCCAGGCAGTCTGACTGCAGACCTTCACTTCCCACTAGTGCCTGCCTAGATCCCCTATCTGGAGCCCAAACATCACTAGAGAGAGTGAAGAAGAGCTACATGAGTACCTGGACTGTGTGAGAAGCAGAAGGTGGAAGAAGAGGGGAGGAGATGAGAGAGCCTGAGAGATTATTAGGGTCAATAGAATCTGGGTACTGAGAGATGAAAAGGCTGGTTTTCTCCTAGAGTCATAGACTCTGGACTTGGATCAGAGCAAATCTCAGAAAAGAAAAGCTCTAGTGGACAAGGAAGGTACCTCACCTGAACCTGGAGAAACACGGCATGAGAATTAAGCTGAGGACTCAGGTTTCCTGGAGGCTGTGTAGGGGGCTCTGTCTCTGTTCCATACTGCAGGTACAAGAAGGTTCTTGGCTATTTGCCACTGATAATGAGAATATTGGGAAATAGGTAGGAAAAGCAGCAAAAGAGAAGTCTTCCTCTGGAGTCTGAAGATCTCTAAGTGTTCTTTGCTGTTGATCTTCAACTTCTAATCTTTTTAATTTAAAAAACTTTTAATTTTATTCTCTAGAAACTTTTTCTCCAATTGTATAAACGGTATATCCTCACTGTGGAAAACTTGAAAAAGGTATGAAGAAGAAAGTGGTAATCTCTCTGAGACTCATCTCTATGGGAATTAATTTTATAATAAAGGTCACACTGTAGATCAACAGAGAAAAGGATATTTTTCCACAAATAGTGATGAGATAATTGGAGGTCCATTTGGCAAGAGAAACGGAATCTTTTCTTTTGAAAGATCTCTATCTTTCACCATCATCATCGTCAAAAAATTTCTGGGTGGCCTAAAGATCTAAATCTAAGCTACATAACTTATAGAAAGAAAAATATATATATATACACACACATATATGAAATATATGAAGAAATTTATATATATATATGAAATTTATATGAAACATCCAGAATAGGAAAATCTATAGAGATAGAGAGTAGGTTATATAGTAGCCCACTCCCTTAGGCTGAGGGACTGTAGGGAACTGGGAGTGACAGCTAAGTGCTGCAGTGTTTCTAAAATTGACTGTGGTAATGGATGCCCAATTATGTGAATATATTAAAAGTCATTGAATTGTACACCTTAAATGGGAGGAAGGACATGGTATGCTCACAAAGGTCTGAACGAAGAGAGTTTAACAAAGGGTCGTTTACAAAGCTGTGAGCAGGGTTAAAGGAACCACAAGGATGGCAGACCACCGGGGACTAACAACGGGAGGCCTTTACTGCTGCTGGGCCTGAAGTGGCAGGAGGAGGAAAGAGTCTTACCAGAGCCTTGTGAGAGCTAGAATTGAAGGAGAAATGCAGGGCAGCTTCTTCCAAAACTGTGGGGAGGCAGAGAGGAAGTCAGGGGAATTCGCGCTCTAAGCGTTGTCCTTTCCACCCTCCAAACTCATGCTGTTTCCTCCCATTGGCCAAACATAATTAAAAGCCGGAGGCCAGGCAGTCTGGTGATATGGTTCTTAAAAAGACACAGAGCAAGGCAGAGAAAAGTGAAGAATGGATCAGGGTGGGAGGGTAGAAACAGAATAACCAGCACCTCTCGCAACCAGCAAGTGCACTTAGAGGTTTTAAACAGTAAAGAAGCTTGATTTACTGTGTACAATGTGCAGGTATAAGAATTGTGGTGGCACCACTGTGTGTAGTAGACCCAAACTGGAGATGAGTCACACGCCCATCCATGCTAGAATGAGCAAGGGAGCTGTGCTGTGTTCATTCACACAAAGGAACACTGAAGCGATGAAGTGATGAACTCCACACACATCACGTGGAGCAAAAGCAATAAGAAAAGTATGATTCCATGTATGTAAAGTTCAGAATTGAGAAAACTAATTTATATTGCTTAGGAACACAAACAGGATGTGTGTGTAACGATTATCATAAAAGTCGAAGTAGTGTTTCTGTCTAGGGAAGAGAGAGGATTATTCATGATAAATGCTGTACGAGGGGAGGAAGTAGGGGAGAGGAGGTCTTTGGGGGGCTATCAGTGTTCTAGTCCTGTATCTGGCTGTGGTTGCACAGATGTTTGCTTGATACATAGTCACCCAAAAGATATTTTATCTGCATATTTATAAATCAGTTAACAATAAAAAAGGAAAACACTTTGGTATAATTTTCACGTATTTTCTGGGCATATACATATATATTTATACACACACACATATATAAAATATTTAACATTTCTGCATTTGCAATTTTTCTCACTTAACAGCAAACGAGCATAAAGGTTTTATGAAATCCATAAAAGCTATTTTTCGAGTTAATTTTAAGGCTATATAACATTGCCAAATAGTGTGTATTATAAATACCCAACGCTTGCTTATTGAGAACATCTACATTGTATCAGTACTCTCTCATTTATGACATTTATTACCTCTTCCAATGAGTAGTTATTTTAAGAAATTCTAAGCCATACTTTCCTACCTAGGTTTCATTTATGCAAGGGGAGAAAAGTGAAGAGTCTTAATTAGAGCCCCAGCTGACCCCCAGTCGTGGTATGTCTCCCTGTGGTTAGCCCTTGTCACTGTTTCCACGTGTCCTTCATACCATTTATCATCATTGTAAATAAGTGTAATTAGCGATCTGTTTACTTAATTCTTAATGTCTGTCTCCCCTACTGGGAGCTCCATGAAGGCAGAGACCACATCTCCTCTGTTGACCTCTGTCTTTAGAGCCAACACAGAACCTGCCTGACACAAAGAAAATGCGCAATAAATATTTGTCAAAAGAATGAGTGAATATGTGAATGACCAAATTACTTTGTACCCCGTCTGTCTGTCCTGCCCATCTTTGAAAATGAGTCCATTTCCTCCAGATAATAGCCTCACAAAATAGAGATACCACTGGGTGTCCAGCAGAGGCCACATGACCAATTGGGAGGGATGAGGCTGGGAACAGAATCCCTTCACTGTTTGTAATTTGGAATAGAGGTCTCTGAGGTCCTTTCCCAAATCCTGGGATCTAAGGTCCTTTCCTGAATCCTGGGATCAGTCACCTAGTCAGAGCCAGGACTCAAGTCGGGAAGAGTGGAACTTCATATCTGAACAGAAAGAATTTGTTTAAAAGTAACCGATGAGTTAGTGGAAGCCATTTTCTTACTGGAAAAAAAAAACTAATTGCACAAGTAAATGAGCTTCAAGGGAATGACAAAAAATAGGATCTAAATGTCCTAGGTGCAAAAAAATAGTATTACTAAAATTTGGCAATGCTTAAATAAAAGATGCATATTTTAATCATTTGTCTCAGAAAACTAGGGCACTAACAGTCTATGGCTCATGGTTTTTCTTCCCTCTGAGTTGAAAAGGGTTCAAAACACTGAGTTTTTCCCCCTTTATTGGAATTAGGGACAACTGACATTTCTTAATAAATGTCATACATAAACATAAAACAGAACAGAATATAAAACAGTGAAACGTAGTTCACATATGTTACATAAAATTATTTTTTTAAAGAGATTTCCTCTGGAAAGAGACAGAACTGTGTACAATGGAAAATTGAAAATTCCCCAATATCAAGATGAGTCAGCAAATAAATTCTTCATGGCAGCAACCTGGGAACCCTGCTGAACAGACAGACCTACTTTAGTGGGAAATCAGCTCTATTTCCTGGCTTGCAGAAACTATTGTCATTTGAAGACTTTTTAGGTGATATGTCTAGGTCTTTGCCTGCTTAAATTTATGAGGAACAGAGCATGATATTCCCAGGACAATATTTACCACAGGAAGGGGTTTGTGTTCAATGGAATGTGATTACATCAGGCCTCTTCATCCCACCCAATCTTTCAGTCCTTGCATTCCCACAGGGTGCAAGCTCTTTGGTGAGGCTGCCAGCTTTTAATTAGAAATTCTCGTATTTGCAGAGAAGTCATCAATGCTTACATGACTGGCTTCACGCTTACACCTCCCCCAATCCTGCCCCCAGAAAGCATATTAATTTCCCCCTTGCTCTAAAGGGAAGTGCTTTTGCCAAACATTCTTAATCCTTAGTGACATGTTTACTCAAAGGGAGGTAGAGAAGGCAAAGGGGAGAAAAGAGGAGAGGAGGGATCGTGAGTTCTCTCCTTTCAGCTTTGGTCATCCAAATAATGTTGCCGTTTCCTGACATTCTATTTGGTGCCCTCTTATTTCTAAGATGACATCACCCACTATGTAAATTACCCATCTATTCTTAACTGATGTAATTAATGCTCTCTATTCCCAATGGAATTGGTCTAAGAGACTGAATACTTGAGTTTCTAGGTCCTCAGGCAATGACACCAATCTGTTTAGTAGGTCCTTTTCTTCCTCTTAACTCTGAATCCATATGGTTGTCTCAAAATTCATTCAGCTCAAAATTAAGTTTTGCTACAAAAATGACATAAATGCCCATCAACAGATAAATGGATAAAGAAGATGTGACACATATATACAATGGAATATTACTCAGCCATAAAAAGAAATGAAATTGAGTTATTTGTAGTGAGGTGGATGGACCTAGAGTTTGTCATACAGAGTGAAGTAAGCCAGAAAGAGAAAAACAAATACCATATGCTAACTCATATATATGGAATCTAAAAATATGGTACTGATGAACCCAATGACAGGGCAAGAATAAAGATGCAGATGTAGAGAACGGACTTGAGGACACAGGGTGGGGGGTGAAGGGGAAGCTGGGACAAAGTGAAAAAGTAGCATTGACATATATACACTACCAAGTGTAAGATAGATAGCTAGTGGGAAGCTGCTGCATAACACAGGGAGATCAGCTCGATGATGGGTGTTGACTTAGAGGGCTGGGATAGGGAGGGTGGGAAGGAGTCGCAGGAGGGAGGGGATATGGGGATATATGTATAAATACAGCTGATTCACTTTGTTGTACAGCAGAAACTGGCACAGCAGTGTAAAGCAATTATACTCCAATAAAGAGCTTAAAAACAAACAAACAAAAATGACATAAATGGAAGGGGGGCAATACTTAGTTTTCTACAGTGAGGACAGGACCAGATGGAGTTGAAAAGATGACTGTTTTACCCCCTCACAAGCCCAGGGTTAAGCAGGCACAGAGATACTTTTAAATGTATTGGTCACCTTTCATCTGTTTGCCCTCTCTTTTTCTGGAAATAGTAATGCTCTCTCTCTCTGGGAAACTGCCTCTCCACTTCTCTAACCAAGTAGATCTTATTGGGACAGAAAGGCTGGCTCCACCTGAGAGTCTGTCCAAGGTTCTGATACCGTGAGAAGGTGTCATATTTCTCTAGCAGAATGTCCAGTAAAGCATAACTTAAAAACATCTTTATGTATTTAAAATTTTATGTAAGTTGAATACATTTTACTGTATTTACTTGCATACAGCTTTTGTGCCTAGATAGATGCAGAAAATCACTCTGAGACAGATTATCTTTGATGTTTCCCTGTAATATTTAAGTGGTCTCAGTTAAGCAGTCTTGGATGCTCTCCAGGGAGAAGGGTGTGTTACACACTCCAGCCTCAGAACTGCTGGGATGCTTGTGGCGTTCAGCAGGATTAAAGCCCTTCTGATGAATCAAGATGGCACCGACAGAGGTTCACTGGGGTATGAAGAGCCCCAAAGAGGACCTCCTTATGCAGGAAGGAGGGGTCTGGATCAGTGGATAGGACTACTGTTTTGTGAGAAGTGCTAATTCCAGGAGCATGGCTGATGTTACAATATTACTAGTTCATCTCAGAGCAGCCAAGCTGGCGAGGTTGCTGTGTTTGGGAAGCAATGGCTGATCCTTGGCATACAACCAAAGACATCCTAAACCTTGGAGCTCAATGGTGAGGTGTATTCAGAGCCAGTGCAGGGCTCACAAGAACGGACAGATCTCACCACAATGGACAAGAATGCAGTGGATTCTCCCACCCACACGAGGACATTAGCAGCACAACCATTCTGGAGCTGAGAAGCTGGATCAACTATTTAGACTGAACAAGACCCTCGGGTTTCTGTATAATTCAAGTTGTGGGCAAAGGCTTCAAGAGGAAACACCAAATTTCCTGCTGATATGGGCAGGTGGAGAAGGTTGTTCAACAATTAATTGGAACAAATAAAAATGTTCCTGTTAGGGGCCAGACATGCAACTGAGTCATGCCAGAGACATTTTTCACACTTACCTCTATACCCAAATATTCACTTAAAAGATCCTTTAAGAAAAAAACAAAACAACTTACTCTCTGACAATAGTATAAGAATTAGAAAAGAGAGGGTGCCTTTGTATAAATGTTTATCAGTTAGGAGGTACTTAGCAGCAGAACACTGGATGCACATAACCCGAAAGTGTTTATATATCCTCCTCCCCCACCACGTGATCAGGTATTTAGCTGTATCTATCTTCAGGGTTCAGACTCAGTCATCTCCACTTTATGTCAGTGGAGACATATTCTATACATGAAAAAGAAGACCTATGAGGACAAACACCTGAAATCAAAACTTAACACTTCCTGCATGGTATTGCGGTTTTAGCAGAGTGGTTTATGAGCGTGAACCTTGAAACTAAACTGCCTTGGCTCAAATCCCAGCTTGACCACTTACTAGCTGTGTGACTTTGGGATAGTTACTTAAACTTTTGGTGCCTCTCCTACTCATAAAATAGAAATAATAATAGTAACTATTTCATAGGCATGTAACAAAAATTGAGTGAAACACATAAAATTCTTAGAACAGTGCCTGACACAGCAAACACTCAATAAAGGTGAGCCAGTATTATTACTATCAAACATATTTGCTGACAGAAGGTAAAAAATAGTATTGTGATTAGTAATAATAACAAAAGAAGGCATCTATTGTTTTTGCTGTCCTCCCGCCACCCCCCCCCCCCCCAACCAGTCCTCCTTATTTTGATAATAACATATCTTTGCATGTGTGGAAAATATTAGTTAAGGGAAGGACACTTAGCCAAGTCCATCCAACAAGACTCAGCCCAGTGAGTGTGTTGTCATTTTTGGGAAAGGGAGGATCTCTACTACAATTACTAGCTGGGAGGATGGCATAAGATAGACTGCCAAGAGCTGCATCAGAGAGACCTACCTACAAGTGAAGGTATCTAACATCAGTTGCATTAGGTATCTTTATCTGCATTAAAAAATTGCCTCAAAACTTAGCAGCTTAACAAAACACATATTATCTTACACAGTTTTTGAGGGTCATGCATCCAGGAGTGGCATAGCTGGGTAGCTTTGGCTCGGGATATCTCAAGAGATTGCAGTTAAATTGTCACCAGGGGTTGCAGTCATCCGAAGGCTTGACTGGGGCTGGAGGATCCATTTCTGAAATGGCACATTCATGTGGCTGTTGTCAGGAGACTTCAACTGATGGCCAGGTGGCCCTCTCCACGGCGCTGTCCACGACTTGGCAGCTGGCTTCCCCCAGAGCGGATAACTGGAGAAAGGGGGAGAGAGGCAGACGAAGAGACAAAGACACTAAGAGGGAAGCCACAGTGTATTTTATGACCTAAATTTGGTAGCAACGTTCTGTCTCTTCTGCCATATTCTATTGGTCACACAGACTAACTCTGATACAGAGTGGGAGGGGACCACACAAGGGTGTTACCAGAAGGCAAAAATCACTGGGGGCCATCTGAGAGACTAGCTATCACAATAACAGAATCAAGAGGCAGGAGAGGGGGAGAGACCGAGTCTTATTGACACTGCTTGAGCCCCTAGAATATCCATGCCTTTTATAAATCAATAAATGCCTTTCTGTACTTAAGCTCTGGGCTGTTTTTTGCTTTTTTGTTTCTTTGTTTGTTTTCGTCCATTGCTACCAAAAGGTTCTTGACTAGCACAATTGCTAACTTTTATTGATCACATTCTCAATGATATGAAGTGCCTTTCCATGGATTACTTCATTTAACCCTCATGACAACCCCATGAGATAGGGACTATTATCATTATTATTTTATTGAGGTATACTTGACATACAATATTAGGTTAGTTTCAGGGGAACAACATAGTTTTCTGACAATCAAATACATTATGAAATGATCACCATGACAAATAGGGAGTATTATTTTTAAACTTCTTATTCCAGATGAAAAAAGGGAGACTGTGAGAAGTTACAGGGTTTGGCAAAAAAGTCACGCAGCTGGTAAGTGGTAGATGCAAATTTCAAACCTAGACGATTCTACTCTCAAACCTGCTCCTTTGCCACATAGACGTTTACTCTTCGTGCATTTCTCCTCTTGATTCAGTCTGAGATCTTTTCCATGTGAGATGAGCTCTGAGCTTGGATTCTCCTGTGGAGTGGCTCACACACAAGCTGAGACTGGGCTCACACCCACTGAGAACAGGGTCCATTGCCCAGGACAAAAGCTGTCTGGATCACAGGAGAGAAAATGTTACTCTGCTAAAACATTCCCACTGTGGCAACCATGGTGCATATTCAACAGAGAGCAGGTCCAGCCAGTCATCCATCACCAACCGAAAAGGTGCCTTCAGTTTCTGATCCCAGTAATTGAGGACATGTGTTACTCTGCAAACAGTCCTGATGGGAAATGGCTGATTGTTCTTCCCCTCTGAAGCTTTAGAAACGAGAGGGAAGAGGAGGGGGAAGGAAAGAGGCTTCACATTTTCATTTTCTTATGTTAACAATTCTAAATGATTAAGGGTAAGAAGGGAATGGCAATAGAATGTAAAAATACTTTGTGTAAGCTTCACATTGACTCGCACTGTTAACTCCGCTGTGGTTTATTAGTTCATGGGAAAAAAATGGCAAAAAGGAATAAAAACCTGACTGTGAATCCAGTATCAACAATTTGCAGCCATAGCAACAAAGAAAGTGCAACTCATGAATTGAGAAAAGAAAAAGCAAATGTGTGTGTGAGTGTGTCATCGCGCGGATGTCAGGAAATGGTTACTGAGTGTAGACCGCAGTTAACCCCTGGTGGCTAAGAGGGCAGCCGAGTACACGCCATGGCTGAGATGTACATTAGGAGTTGGCAGAGGAGTTCTAATTCCTATTTGATAGACTTTCCAACTCAGCTGTAAAAAATTCACTCAAGGATAAAACGACGTAGAAAGGCTCTGCCCAACAAGAATTTCTTGTGTTTTTTTTTTTTTTTTTTGGCTTAAATCAAATTTGGTTTGCATTAGTTCAGCCCAGCTTCATTACAGGAAGACAATAGGGTGTGTGGCTTTTCATATTTCCACAGCTAGCTCTGGAATGACTCGGCGCTGCCTTGAGAATACAATTGCGGATAAAGTACAGCATCCCAGAGTTCAGAACCACAGCCCATCCTCTTCACTTTTGGGATATGTCATCCGTTTCTTATTTGTGTAGCCAGATGCCAGCAATGTATTACTCCAGGACCCAGAAAGGGAGTTCAAGCAAGTGCTAGTGGTTTTGGAAGTCTGGGAGCAATCACCCAGATGGGAGCCATGGGCAACTTAGGAACCATCCAATTATCAAATTTGGGGCTGGAAGCATCTTTAAGGGTCATCTAGTCCAATGAGCCATATGATGCTTGCATTCTCCTTTTCCCCCAAACTTTGGGCCATGTGCAGACCCCCACCTTTGGGAAGGAACTCTTCTCACCTTGGGGTAATCTTGTAGTTTTGACTGCAAAAGATTCTTAAATTGAGTAGACATCTTTCTCCCTGTTAATTACCAGTCACAGTCCCTTAAAGCAAGTCAAATATTCACACATTTAAGGATGAATGGATATCTTTTCCTCAGAGGATCTCCCCAGTCTAACCATAAAGAGTTCTTGATCATCCTGCATTTAGCTTTTCTGAACACCTCCAGGGGACCACTTAAAGTATAATCCCTCAAATGAGCACAATACTCAATGAATAGTCAGTCTGTCCAAGGAAGGGAAGTACCACCACCATCAGCTCCATCATTCTGAGATTTTACTTTTGTTTATGTGGCCTCATATCTAAATGTTTCTAACAGCCTTATGGTATTCTGGACTCATAATGAATTTATTACCCACTAAAATGTATGTGATAGGCAAATTAATAATGCTTCTGATCATGAATCACCAATTCTGCTGTATTCCCAGGCACATGGGAGGAGTGCATGTCCCCACCCCTTGAAATTACCTGTGGTCATGTGACCAGCTTTGGCCAGTGAAAAATGAGCAAACATCTCAATATGTCAATTCAGGGTTGAAGCATTTAAGTACTCGTTCTCAACTTTCCAGTCCACTTTTCCCCATCACAGCAATGTCAATGCATGTGTTGATTAGGAAGTGTCATGGATTGAATCAAGCTGGAATGTTGAGCCAACACATGGAGGACAGATGGGCTGGCACACTGCCTGGACATGCCATTGTACACTTTGCTTGAGTAAAAAAAGTTTTGTTGCATTATGTGTAAGATTTGGGGATTATTTGTTATTGCAGTATAAACTAAACTTTCCTGACTCAATGTATGTTTTTTCCATAAGTAGAATCAGATTTCCCACCCTACATATCTCCCTATACCATCTTTTTATATCTTAATACAAATATATTAATATTAATATGTCAATATTCTTTTTTTAAAAATAAATTTGATTTATTTATTTATTGGCTGCATTGGGTCTTCATTGCTGCATGCAGGCTTTCTCTAGTTGCGGCCAGTGGGGCTACTCTTTGTTGTGTAGCGCAGGCTTCTCATTGTGGTGGCTTCTCTTGTTGCAGAGCATGGGCTCTAGGCACACGGGCTTCAGTAGTGTGGCACATGGGCTCAATAGTTGTGGCTCTCGGGCTCTAGAGCGCAGGCTCAGCAGTTGTGGCCCACGGGCTTAGTTGCTTCGCTGCATGTGGGAACTCCCGGACCAGAGCTCGAACCCATGTCCCCTGTGTTTGCAGGTGGATTCTTAACCACTGCACCACCAGGGAAGCCCAATACATTGATGTTTTGATTCAGGGACTTATATTTGTTTTTCCCATAAAAATTAGTTTTAATCATTTTAGTCCAATGGACAGTTCTATTAAAAATTTTTTTTCTGTTTGAGTCCAACAAACAAAGGTATTCACTCTTCCTACTATCTCCCTTGCATTTGAAACTCTAATAATAAATGTTTGAGGACTGGAAAGAAGGCATTTATAATGACATACTTTTCTTAGCTCTCGACCCTCTATTCTCACAGTAATGTTCAGCCCTAATAAAGACAGTTCCAGGCTTTCTTAACTCAGCATAGAGGTTAAAAAAAAAAAAGTCCCTGGGGGATCAGTAATCGTTTGAGTCAATAAGACCTCAGTAATGTAGACAAGATATACCTATGGAAAAAGTATATAATTGATTCACTTATTCAACTACAAAATCATTCTATTTTGAGTACTTTTGGGGGAATCTGGTGATAAATACGACTCTTACTACCCTTAAGGAGTCCAAAGCACAGACCTGTGAAAAATTTAGGCTGAAATCAGGTTGCTTACATTGAGAAATAGCTCCAGCAATATCATTGTGGCTGACACTGCTGGTTGTGCACCCAATGGCCATCCCCTCAATTCCTTCCTCCACGTTAACCAAACCTTGACTTTGTTCGGGTGTCAGGAGTACACAGGCTTTAGGAAATATAGACCTCTTCCACCCAGAACTTATGGGAATTGTATTTTCTTTTGCCAGTCATTGGTTGGAGAATGGTCATGTAATACAATTTTGGCCACTGAGATGAAGGTGAAGTCTGCAAAGAAGTATCTGGGAATTTTTTTTTTTTAATTTTTCTTTAAAAAGGACACAGGGAAATAGGGTCCTCTCTTCCAGCCTTCAATATGAATGTGTGAGAACATGGTGCTTAGAGCTGCCTCAGGCATCTCTCATCGTTAGAGGATAAACATGAGGGTAAGAACTAACACAGTAAACAGGTCAGAAAGGGTGGAAAGAACTAGGTGCTTTATTACATAGCTGAGGGGCTGAATTAACCAGTTCAGGAACTGCCTCGGCCATTAGATTTCTTGTGTGAGGTAATACATCTCTTTATTACTTAAACCCTTTTGGGTTATGTAGTTCTTTTGTTACTTGCTGTCAAAAGCATCCTGATTGATATTATCATTAAGATGCGTTTTATTATAACATCATTATGCTGTTTTATAAAAAGCAGAAGCATAATAGGAGGAGGAGGAGGAAAGTAGCAGTAGTAGTGGCAGTAATGGCAGAAATGAGAATACTCTCTTACAGTTATGAGAACCTACTTTGTACGGGGCACTATGAGAATCATTTTAGATAGGCTTTTTCCTTTACTCTTCTCATTCAGGACCATACCTCATACATTCTGGGTTCACCGTGTCACTCTGCTCTGTCTCATGTGTTCTTTTTTACCTAGACCCTGACATTCAAAGAAACCAGAACATTGGGTTGTAGGTGGTTACCATGCTGCAACTCACCAGTGGTCTCAGTCCATTTACAGAGAAGGTACAATACCACCCTTTCTGAATGCCACCGGTGCTGTCATTGGGTTGTTGCCACACTGGGATCTGCTACTTCTGGTGTTTGATGGAGAAAGATGGAGGTACAAAGCAATACAGATTCTTAATGGCCTTAATGGTTTCTGGCCAGTGTGAGAGTTTTAACTCATGCCTTTCCAAGTTGGTCCCTGGGAGTAAGAGGGAACCCATCACTGCTGCTTCCTATATTACCCTGCAGGCAGGCAGAGCTGCCAGGGAACTGTGGCACAGAAAAACGTGGGTAAGCAGGATGCAAAATGCTGTTTACAGTTTTCCTTCCACATTTCAGCAAGGAGGCCATCTGTAAAAACAGAATATTCTCAGTGTCCTCACCCAAGAAAAGAAAACAAAGGCATGTAGGCATTTGGGACGATGCTTCCTGGCCCTCTTGTCCAATTCCAGCTGCACTAGACCCAGTAAATAAATCGCTCTCCTAATCGGTCATAAAATCCCAGCTTGGAAACGGTCATGTTTGTTTTCTAAGAAATGACATTCTAGTGTCAGAAGTCACCACCTCAGCCATTTTATTCCAAGGGAAGTAGGGGTAAGAAAAAGGAAAATGAACATGTAGTGTGTGGTAAATGTAAATGAAAAAATTAATTCCTGGTGGTTGCTGGATACTCTCTGTCCTAAGTAGGCACAAATACATAAAGTGGAGCCTGATTTAATGTTAATTTTATATTTAATTAAAATAAGAATAAATATGGTTTAAACAACATAGGGAAAAGCTTTAAAGTCATAGTTTTTCCTTGTACCCGTCCCACACTACCCCCCATGCCATGCCCCAGAGGCAAGTACTCTCACATCCACAATCCTGGATAACAAGCATAAATCTCTATTTCTTGATCTATCAACTCTAAATGATACCAGTTTACTCTTAAAGTGACAGTTTAGTTCTTTCATATTATCCCTCACCTTCCCTCGCCCTTATCCTCCTGATCTTTAATAATGACATTACTACTTCCAGTTTTTCCGTTGGCTACCTTTGTGCCTTTAAATAGCACATTTACGTCACTATTTCATCCTCCATCAACCTTGTTCAATGTTTCAGTCCCTTTTTTTCATAGGATAAACTATGACTATAGACATAATCTTTTCATTACCAAAAATGTTCCAGTGCCAGGCATATGTGCTCTGTCTATTGATTAATTTTAAAAGATAAAAGTGAATACATAGCATTTATATTGTGAGTAAATATTGCTCACTGCTGAACCAAGTAGCGTACTAAGATTGTATTTTATTTTTAACAGATTTCCTGGGTTGTGTAGGGGGAAATAGTTTTAGTATCAAGACCAAAAGGATTCTTTCTTACCCCTTATCAGTTGCTTAAAATCATACCTCTTTATTATTTTTGTCAAGTTTGAGCAAGACTCTCTTATTTAGGTTTTTGTTTTCCCTGAAATTTCTAGTGGCCTTTGCCTTTTTTCTTATCGACAAAAGAATAATGTGCTTTTACACTCTCCTGAAGTTCTTCATCTATCAGTCATGCTTGCAAGGCTGCCTCTCCAAGCAGTGCAGTCTCTGGATTCATGACTGACATCTGAGACCTCCCTTATACTGCACTCTTGAGTTACAGACTGTTTCCTAAAGCCCATGTTTTGTCTTTCTTAGTTTTCTTTCTCATTTTTCTCTAACATGCATCCTTAAGTAACTTCAAGCAAGGATGCCCTTGCTTGTCTGGAAAGATCTTTATTTTGACATTACACTTACTGAATAGTTTGTCTGAATTCAAGATTCAGAATCCTCAGCCTTATACGCAGCCTCGAAACAGTTTTCATAGACTGAGTTATGAGTACACGTCCATAAACATATTTTCCCAAAGTTTCATCCAAAATGAAAAAGTGCAGGGAATTCCCTGGCGGTCCAATGGTTAGGACTCTGCGCTTCCACTTCAGCGGGCCTGGGTTCCATCCCTGGTTGGGAAACTAGGATCCCACGTGCCACGTGGCACAGCCACAAAAAAGAAAAAGAAAAAATTTTTTAAAAAAAGAAAAAATGCAATTTCAAAAAAATCTCCATGTGTTTCTGACTCTGCTCCTGACCATTCATGGAAACAGATTGCTCAAAGATCACGGGTAACTGCTGCATCTAACAAGCTAGTTTCCACCTGCAGGCCTAGTGGTGGTGACCATCCTTGAACCTCGTCCCTGATTGGAATGCGCAGGTCATTTTGACAGGCAGGAACCGCAAGCACTTGGGAGTTGAGGATTCTGACTGGGGTGGGAGAAGAGAGGGAGAGCAAGAGAACAGGAGCAGACAGCCGAGTGAGGGTCAGAGGAGGAGCAGTAGCCCTGGGCGTGTGAGACGACAGGGGGAGGAAGTGACGGGAGGAGGAGGGGAAATATTCAGAAAAAGTATTTTCTTTGCCTCCCCCTTATCCTCCAGATCCTTAATAGCTATGTTACTACTTTTGGTTCTTCCACTGGCTACCTTCGTGACTTAAGTAACATATTTACTTCACTATTCAGAGAGAATCACATCAATATTCAGAAAGAAAAACAGAACGTTTGGCCTGTGAGTTAATTGGGCTAATATTTAAAACATCACTTCATTGAAGTATGATTGACATGTAAAAAGCTGTACATATTTAATGTACACAACCCGATGTGTTTAGGGATAAATATACACCCATGAAACCTTAACCACCATCAGGGCCATAAATGGGCTGATTTTCAGAAGGAGGATGTGGGTGAGGGGGGAAGGGAGGGCTCAAAAGAGCACACCCACCAGTCTGTGCGAGGGTGCCTGGGGGCGGGAATCAAGATCTTGAGGGGCTTCAGTTCCCTCTCTGTGCTCCACAGAGAGGCTTCTGGGCCTGGATGACCGAGGTGACAGGAACCAGAACCTTCTACCCACCTACAGGGAACAGAAACTGCCCCAGTGCAGCCAGGATCCAGAGGAGCCTGCTGTCACATCAGCGCCCTCAGGGTTCTGGCGTTGGGAGCACCAAGAAATAGCACCATAAGCAGGGAACTGATACCCTACAGAGGGCTTCTCACAGGGGCCAGGGCTGTGGCAAGGTACTCCATCCAGTGGGTGAGGAGGCTGGAAGGGAAGGCTGACCTTCAGAACTAGGTGTGAGCACAGGTGAGAGCCCCCTGGAGATGCCCAGAAAAACCTGGGGGAGGTTGAGGTCCCGCCTCATGCACAGGGGGCACAGACCCTTGAAATACAAATCATGGCTGTTAGCTCAGCTCTGTACCTGCAGTTTGGGGACAACTATGGATCTGTGAAGTCAAGTTCATAAGGCAGAGAAAACAAAATGCCACTTTATAATTTTTAAAGGGCCCTCCCCAGGAACAAGCTATATGCCATCAAGAAACCCAATCCAATTCAGTCTTTGGAAACCAGACTAAGCTGGTCCGACTTTCAAATTTCAGCTTCCAACTCCTCATTTTGCAGATTGGTAGAAGAGGGAGGGAGGGAAGGAGAGAGAGAATGCTATTTTTTCTCCTTTTAACCCATCTCTTTACGTCTCCTAATGTAATAAACAAATAGCAACTTGTCAGAGATTTTTGTTAGGGAAACCACTTTCCCTACTCCAAACCAGGTTTTCTATGTGTAAAGGAGTAAGTACAGTCTTAAAAATAATGTGGAGAGACATGAATTCAAATGGTGAGTTAAGTTGCAGCACTAGAACTGTAGAGTGGATGATTGAGCTCATGCGGTAAAACACTGTCTCGACCCGTGTGCTACATGCTATGGAAGAAAGTCTTTCAGTGGACGAGAGACTGAGTGTCAAAATGTGAATCATGATGAGGAATGCCAACCCCTTGAGAAGATTTGCTCTGAAGAGCATTATAGGAAAAAAAGACACCTTCCTTTGTTTAAATCTCAGCACTGTGATATTTAAAAAGAGAAAAGTGGCTGGAGAAATAACTAAAATGAGAACTGGGATGAATCTGGAAGAGTGGAACTCAGGAAACAAGAGTAAGGAGAATGGAAGGAAAAGGATTACCACGGAAAAGGGAGGTGGGAGTGAGAGCAGAGAGCCCCGTGAAGGGAAGTTCTGGGTGGGGGTGGGGAGGAGATGCCCAAAGGGTGGTCAAGACAGATGATGGCAGCCTGGGGAAGCTGAAGCGACCACAGGAGTGGAGACAGGCCGGGTGGGAATGCACCAAGCTGAGGGGCTTAACAGTCCATCTGGGGAGAGGCTGGGAGGAGGAGAGAGGTTGAAGAGAGGACGAAGGATGGCCCGGGTCCAGACAGCCTCACACGGGGCACTCTGAGCAGTGACTCACGGCTCTTGTGCAGGAGATGGGCTGCATCTGGGTTGTATGGCTCCTTGAAATCATCAAGAAGCTTCGCACGTTAAGAAGTTATCAAAAAACATTAAGGGTAGAAGCAGCTACTGTTGTAACAATCACTTTTCAGCCCTGTGAAGTCCATCTTGTCATTGACAACTCAGTCTCTTAAGCCATGCCTTTCTTCTTCACTTCTAACGGCCTGTGGCTTGCTTTCCTTAACATTGCTTTCTGTGGAACTGGAGCCTCCCTTCACCTCATTTCATAGTAATTTGACTAAGTGGTCAGTGACATTAGAACGCAGAGTAGGAGTTTACAAAAATCTTAGAAGATGGTATCTTTGCCTTTAAAGGACTATTTAAAAGGGGGGTGAGATGCTATACAGTAACACTCTGGAAAGTAGATGTTGTGATCATTGTTTCCAGCTGTGATAAGTCTTCAACAGCACCACAGTTCAGTGGACAGGCATCTCCCTCTCCCTCAGTTTCAGTGTCATAAGCACAGAATGATGGTGGGGTAAGGATGGGAGCTGGGGTTGAACTAGATCAGAAATGGCTCATAAGCTTCTTCTCGCATCTTGGAAGTGTTTTCCTATGAGGCTGTGGTGAAAGGGATTCTGAGACCGTATCATGGCTAAGTGGGAAAGGACTATTAAGGCTCAGCAGTAAAAATAGCAGTTTTTTGAGTATTCTGTGAAAGTCACTGTTCTAAGTGATTTACACTAATTATCTCATTACTGTTCCATTTTATAGATAGGGATAATTGTAGAGAATCTTGATTAGTGGTGTCTGCCATGATCTTGAGAAAGATAAGAGACAGCATGGGTGTTACGCATTTTTGACTTCTGCACCAGATAAGCTCTAAATTATTTTTTTCCTTTGAGTACTCTAATAATGTATGAGTGATTCCAGCAGTGACCTGTCTTAGATTATTGTCCTAACAGGTATCCCATTTTGCCACTGCCTGTCCCTATCACCCTTCTTTCCAGGATCCTAAGAACTTCGGCTTTAATTCATTGAAGCAGTTACTGGCTCCATGGCAACTTTCACATTGCAGACCCAGGAGAGATGCTGAAACTTGCCTTGCTCTTTCTTCTGCCTCACATAGGTGCTCAGTCAAACACTCTCTATTGGTTGTTTGGAAATTCACTATTTTCCCAGTGCTCCCTGAGACCTGAGTTTGGCAGCCATCATCTGCTCTGTGGCACATTACTGATGGAGATGTCCATCTTCCTTAAAGTTCCTTCTGGCACATACTGAGATTCATGACTATAGGTTACAGGTCAACTCTGTCACCATAGCACTGGCAGGATGCTGGGAAAAGGCAGGTCATTTTCCTCCTAAGTTTTTATCTTTTATGTGTGCCTTCAGAGCCATCAAAGTTTTAGGAATGATGATTACTTCTTGTCTCCAGCAGTCTAGTGTATATATTAATGATAAGTTTGAAAGTATATAAAATGCATGGTTTACACAGTTCTTTTATACAATTAGCTTACTTTTACTGGGTTGGCCAAAAAGTTCATTTGGGTTTTTCCATAGGACGTTACAGAAAACCCCAAATGAACTTTTTGGCCAACCCAATATTTTCATCCTAACAACAGTTAAAGTAGGTATAATTATCTCTATCAACCAAAGAAGAAAGCAAGTCTTAGGGAGTCCTCACATGCAGCTAGAAAGAAGCAGAACTGAACTGGAATCTACATCCTTTGACTAGAGGCCCAGAGAATTTACAAGAGCAGGAAGTCAGTGAAAAACTTGGAGAATAAATTGAGTAAGGGGATGGGCGGCTAGCTTCACTCACTGTAGGTCACCCCCATCCCTTGCTCTGAATAGGATCCAGGAAGCCTGGGTTCAGAGGCAGGTCATGGGAATAAAGCTATAATTACTAAGTGAAACAGCTGTTGAAATGAGCCGCAAACGTTTTGGCTTCCCCTTGCGTTTCAGAAGCCTGTACGTTAGTGGTTTCCAATCCATGTCCTGAGGAGCCTTGGAGCTGGTGAAGGTTCTGCAGGATTAACACCACAGCATGGTGGGACACCTCTGCAGTGCTGCTTCCATCTGCTTTAGATACTGGGCATCTGCATATGATTCAATTTGAAGAACAAAAGCATCCCTCTACTTAGGAAAGATCTTTAAAAATCATCATGAATATTTAACCTCTTGCCCATTTAGTTCTCCAGGACATCTGGATAATTTTCAGCCAAGGAATTTGCCATTAAAAGAGGTAAACTATGACCTATACTGACACAGAGGGAGCTAGGACCTGAAGTAAGGATCAGGCTTAAGACATAGGATATAGAAGCCACAGGGACGTAGTTGTCCAGGGTCAGAGGAGGTGGCCCACCAAATCTGTGATGGTGGGAACTCTGAGTTGAGCAGGGACTAATTGGGAAATGTGTGTGGTGTGAATAGGAACTGAAAATGGAGGTAGGGGATCACATTCGAGGTTTTTCTCATACCTACACCAGAGTTCTACTAGTTTCTAGTGATCCAGGTTGGGCTTCACTCCCAAGAGCCTCAGTGCACTGAGTTCAACTGGAAACACCACCAACCACATTAAACAGAATTGGCTCTTGTCTTGTATTTTTACCTGCCACTTTCATAAATATGTGAAATCAATATGCAACCCTGTCATCTGGCTAGACTTGCTGAACTCTATAAATTCTACAAGGTAAGCCTGGCTCATTTCAGGTCAGGTTTTGGGACTGGGTAAAGAACTAGGAACCAGAATGGATATAGGATGAAATTTGATCGCAAGCCATTAGCATCAGCATCCTGAACCTGCTATAGAAAGTCATCATTTTTTTTTTTTTTTTTTTTTTTTTTTACTGCAAAGGAAAAATCAGGGATCTTTTCAGAAATCATTTGGGGCACTCTGAAATAAAGACATTTCAGAGGCATGAAAACAAGACTAGCAGCACAATGAAATGCTATCCTTTCCTTGACCCCTTATATCATAGAAACAACAGCTGATATACAATATTACTTTGGAGAGGAGGAATAGACCTTGGAAAGTTTAATCCTGAATATCTTTGGCCTGGGGTTGAATATCAAGGTGGAGCACTGGCCTGCCCATGAGTCGTGCATATTAATTCCTGAGTACTGCAGCCACTCAGCCTAAGTCCCCTGGTAATTACACCTCCCCAAGGCAGTGCCCCGAAAGCACTGTTACATTAGGCAATTGTGGCAAGCTGGTAACCTGATAGCAGCACATTATGTAGTTATGTGGGAACTCTGGTTTCTGGAACAGATTGAGGTTCCCAAGGTCTGGTCTTGTGCTGTTTGGGTGTGTCTTTCACGAAGCACACTTTATGTAGAAAACAGACTAAAACACTAACAGCATCTTTAGGATGTTTTTTAATAACAGCATGAAGTTAATCCATCTCTTTCAAAAGATTCTTCTCAAAAATGAAAAAAGTTGCTAAAAATAATAAAAATCTCCCTCTTCTGTCTGACATATGTTACCTAGCTTGTTTAAATACTGTCCTTTTGAGTAGGTCCATGTCACATTTCAGATTTAATAAATGCAAATGGGTGGGGAAAAGTAATGAGGGTTTAAGTCCCAGTTTTCATACTTGTAATAAGAACCAAATTCCCTGTGCCTAGTCATCTACCCCTTATAAAAGCTGCCTTCAAGAAAATAGGAAAACAAGGAGAAGAAGCAAATTAGAGCATCTTAATTATTCAATCTGAGGGACTTGAGTTAGGTACTTAGGAAGAGAAGAAAAAGGGGGAATTGGATGTCACATTCCCATGGCAGCAACACTGTCAATTTGAGCCGTACAAGCTGTACTCCCATGTCTCAGAGTGAAGATTCAGATGATTTATGGGGATTTGGCTCCACTAATCAAATACCCTTAAAGCTTCCTTCTAGAGCCACGTTGGGGGAGCTGGAGAACATGGATTTACCATGACCAGGTGGAACTGGGAGCTCGGCGAAGAGGAGGAAAGGAGAGTGGAGAGATGGAGAGAAAGGATTGCTGAGAGGACTAGGAGAACTCAGAAAAGCCTATGAGATTTTACCATCTCTCTCTGATATGTGAAGGAGAACTTTAGGCATGCTTTGAAACATGAGACATGCAATCTGAGAAAAGAGAATTTTGGACAATGTGTTTAATGTTTGTGTCAACAATTTGGCTTGGTCACACAAATGAGTAAGTGCCAGGTCCCTGGCATAGTGGCCTACTTCCCTCGGGAGCTCCCTTGTCAAGCATGGTTGCACCCACGTGTAGGACAGTCTCGGGTGACATACCTGAAGGCTTGCTTCCCATCAAACACTATAGACAGATAAACTAGCTCAGTTTTGGCACGTGCCCCTTGGCACTGCCTCTGAAATGAGCCAGGGTAACAGCCATATGACGTGTGATAAGTGATGTCACATCTCAGGCACTTCCGGAGCTAAGGTTTTCAAGTTTGGGATGACGGTGCTTCAGAATTATGTGCCAACACACAGGAAAATTTCCAAAGGAAGGAGAACAATCACTTAGGTATCTAAATTTTTACTAGAGGAAATTCCCCAAAACACTTGATACCAGAGTATGTTGTCTTTTTATGACGTTAGTTGGATTTTTTAATTTTCTCATTTAAAATCAGCATCCCAATATTTATGTTTTTAATCAAATCCAGTGCACTGCTATGCTTGGAGTTGTCAACCCTGGCCCACTGTGTCCTAAGAGACTTCTTTCAGTTGGAAGGGGCAGGCCCAGGAAGCCACAGAAGTTCCAAGTGATGTTGTGTACTCCCTGACAATGTCCAGTTTGACCAGAGTGGACTGCGATTAAGGACAACTCAACCATAGGAAGGCCAGTGACCTATGGTCTGGTGAGAAAAGAGGAACTGACCCAATTAGATTCCTGTCTTGATATGTTTGGATTTGGGAAACTGAGATATTGACTTAGCTGTAAGAAGGTCTTGTAGACTTCGAGGGGCCAGGATGGCCATCATGGGACGTGCTAAATAAGAAGAGAAGAGAATAGATGCAGAGAAAGGGAAGGGGAGGGGAAAGAGAGGAGGAGAGAATGCCCCTGAAAAGAGTGGTTTTGGTTCCCAGCAACATTCCAGGTCCCATGAGATCCTGTGGTGCTTCGTTTCTTGTTTTTGCATCCCTGTGCCTCTTTGTGGTTTCCTAACCATCACACTCCCTACCATCACTCCCAACAACCCCCCTTCCAAACTACCACCACCTCTACAAGTGGGCTTGCCCAGCTCTTTATTCCTTCCAACCTCAAAGACGAATGCCTGAAAAAATCTCTCAAACTCTGTTCGGGATTTCTTTTAAAGCCACCAAACCAAGTGCCAAAAAAGAAGAAAGGCAGTATGAGTAAAAAAAGAAGGAAATAAACACAAACTAGATATGAGAGCTGACCAAAATTTAATGAAATTTTGTTCAACTTAAACTTTTAAAGTTACATTTAAGCTAAAGAAATGTACACCATGATAAACAGAAAGAATGAAAGAAGACAACACTGAATAGAACAGGAAAAGAGTGAAACTTTTAAGAAGAGCAAACGGTGAAAGGGAAAAACTAGCAAGAACTCTGACGTTCTTTCTGCAAGGAGAAATGCCAGAAGGGGATACCTACTATGTGCTAGTGGCTTTATACATTATCTTGTTGGATTCTCACAACCAGCCCTATTTTACAGGAGCACAAACAATTCAAAATAGTTAAGTTAACCTGCCAAAGTTAGAAAGCAAAAAAGAGCAAAATTCCATGTCTGGCTGGCTCCAGACCCGATGCTCTAAAAGAACAGTCTGAAAGAAAACATGTTTGTCCCAGAGGCTCTGATCCGGCAGCTGCCAGAGAAGGCTCACTGGTGCCGAGAAGAGGTGCTCTGAGAGGGACTAATCTTCAGCAGGTTTTCCCACCTGAAAGTCTCAGCAGCAAAGCATTGAGGCTTCTATTCTATCAAGTGTTTGCAGTTGTTGGGATTTTCTGTACAGCTGGATCTTTTACAAAACAAATCCTGGCCTGAGACATCGTTACTGAGAGAGACAGCTGTAGGGTGGGACTTGCGTGTAGCCTCATCTGAGGGTCAGTATTGAGCAAACAAGATTAGGCAAAAAGGGTGCATCTTGTAAAAAGCCTTGGTGATATTTACCGAAGGAGGAAACTGCCTATGAAAACAGCACAGCCTCGGTGGTGGAGAGTCTATAATGTCTAGATGTAGAACATTTACCAATGAGGGTATCCTTGCTTTCTAGGCATTAGAAGGAAAAACCTTATCTATTGAGGGTGAGTCAAAAATTATCCACACTCTGGCTGTAAAATTTATTTTAATTAACTTTTAAAAAAGACAAATACATCATTTTCAACATGATCTCCTTGCTTTTCAATACACTTTGTCCGTCAACAAGCTTTCATATTCCCTCATTAAAAAAATGTTTTAGGCTGAGCTGTGAGCCACGAATGCACTGCTGTCTTCACTTCTTCATCACAAGTGAATCTTCGTCCTCCTAGGCTGCTTTCAGGGGACCAAACAGGTGAAAGTCCAATGGAGCAATGTCAGGACTATAGGGAGAATGCTTTAACACCTCAAAATGAAGTTTTTGCAGAGTGTCAACAATGTGGGCAGAAGTGTGTGGGTGTGCACACTCTCAGACCACAAAAAATGAATCACTGCACGCTGCTCCTCTTTCGTGCAAATCACAAGTGGGGCATCCATTTTTGTTTGCACTGCAGTTACAAATGAACTGATGTAATATGTTCACACCTGCACAGCAGTGACTGGAGAGACAGTAGCCTTGAAGAAAAGTGCTGATAAGACCGTGCGGACAACAGAAGTATTAATATAAACTTCTGAGTGTGGATAATTTTTGACTGACCCTCATAGAACAATTAAAACAACAACTCAGCTACAGCATCTGAAACTGATGTGCCCATGACTTTATTACAGCTGTCTCAAGAGGCTTTGAACTCAAAGCAGTTTTTTAACCCCTCTCCAAAATATGACGTTCTGTGACATTTCCCTATTCTATAAGGAAGCACATTTAAGAGCAGAAAGACAGGAGTGAGTTATGCTAGATTATCTACTGCAAGTTAAGTTAGGCAAAAATCAGGACCTGGAAATCCTGACTCCCAGGTACAGGTTATGCACTTTGGTGTCCTTGTTTTTCAACACCCAAGCGGTCTTGTGTTATCTCTTCCTTACTTATTCATTGGTCACATATATTGAGATATAGATGTCTGAGATATGAAAGTCACTTTGTCAAGAGCTAGAAAATTCAAAGACAAAATCTTACCCCTTGAGGTCTGATATGTGCATCAGTCCTCCATCGTGGGACTGGGAAATATTACATCTAAATTCTCCATTGTAGGATTGGGAAAGTAGAAATGATTTTATACAAGTATATTAAGTGCTGTGTGAACACATAGGAAGAGAACTACTTTGGTCTGGAGGAGTCAAAGAATGCTTCACAGGGGAGGCAAGGAACAAGTGTATGTTTCATGGGAAGGAGAGTAACAGAAACAGTCTAGGCATGGCTTTAAAAACAAGAAAGAGCAAGCATGTTTGAAAAACAGCAAATAGCCCCATATGATGATTGGTGGGTTAAGGTTAGAAAAATTTTGTGTGCTAACATAAGGTTAGAATTAATGCTATAGGTGTTGCAACTCTATAAACAGATTTTAGAAAGGAGAGTGCTATGATTATAGTTTAGCTTTAGAAAATAATCATGATTCAAGTTAAACATGAAAAATTAAAAATAAGCTTTTATATAAACTCTCTCTAAAACTGACAGTGAGGGAATTAATAAAAGTGTAAACTCCAAGGAGCTGTAGAGGAGATACCAGACAAGAATTGTCAACTGCGTTTTGGATGATAGTTAGCCAAAAGAAGAGGAGTAGTTGATTGAGCAGAGTAGAGAAAGCTAACAAAAGCAAAAAGCCTAATAAAAACTCAGAAGAGGAAGCCAAGAAGAAGCATATGAGCTGCTCTAAAGAACTTTGGAAAGATGGAATTGATGGTCCCTGTTACTTATGAAGATGAAGGGAATGGGTGGAGCAAAATCAAAGAATTTGTTGAAAGTCTGTGTAAGTTATAGACTCTTCTCCATGCCCCACACCCAAGTGAGCATCTCTCCCTTGCCTGTAGAAAGCAAGACGTTTGCTCTCTGGAGATGCTGAACCAGCAGGATTCTGGTCTCAGTGATATCAGGGAGCTAGACAGAAATAGGTTGAAGTGGAAGTCCACATTCTGAAGGGTGAAACTTGGAAACCCTTAGCTCCATGAATGTTGACATCCAAGCTTATACTCCCCATTGAGGTGACTGGCAACTCCTTCTTTGGAGAAAGTGACCAAGCCCCCCAAAATGCTACACGGGAATTACGCAACAAACTGCCTGGGTCCCACCTCATGACTCTACAGGGTAGTTCACCAGTCTGTAAGTCCCACCCCTGTACAAAGGGCTTCCCATCAGATTTTATTACTCAACACCTAAATGAAAACAGGCAGCCAAAAGTCTCCAGATATACAAGGATATTCTCTAATATGAAAGGTAGATTTAAAAATCAATAGCAACTATAAATAAATAGGAAAAAATAAACCATGGAGAAAAGAGAGGCAATGCAAGAGGAAAAAACTTTTATTAATTAAGTTATTCCATCTGTGAAATAACAGGATGCAATAGAAAGGGAATAATAGTGAATAAGAAAAACCTCTTAAAAATTGCAAATATAAAAATGGAACTATTTTTTAAAATCAATAAAAGAATTGGAAGATAAAGTTCAGAAAATATTCTAGAAAGTAGTAGAAAAACATAATAGTGAAATATAAGAAAGTGAAATACCCACACTAAGGCATATCATTGTGAAATATCTGAATACTGGGAATAAAGAGAAAACCCTAAAAACTTCCAAAGAGAAAAACAGTTCCCACATAAAGAATCACAGTGGCACAGATTTCTTAAAAGCAACATCAGAAGCTAAAAGATAATGGAGAAATGACTTCAAGATTCCAAGGAAAGTAATTACTTTCCACCTAGACTTTAACACCTGGCCAAACTTTCATTTCAGTATAACATTAGAACAGAGGTATTGCCAGATTTGTGAAGTGTGATTCACCTTTATGGTCACCAATATTTATTTCTCCTTTCCTTCCTGGTACACAGAAGACTATACTTCCCAGCTCTCTCCAAGGTAGGCAGGGCCATGTGCTCTGATCAAGTGGCTGTGAGCAAAAGTGACATGTGCCACTTCCTGGACAAAGCATTGGAGAGGTATGAGCCCCATCATCTTGAGATGGTAGAGCCACAACACTGAAGCAGTTTGGAACACTGAATCACCACATGGAAGACAGCTGCCCTGGAGAGTTACCTGACCTCCAGCAGACTTTTGTGAGCCACAAGAGACATAATATATTAAAGCATTAGGATGTGAGTCTTATTTGTTTCTACAACATAGTCTAGCCTATCCTAATACACAACCTACACAAATATTTCTAAATGCACCATTTCTCAAGAAATTTATGGCTACCCTACCACACAGCAGTTCTGCTCCTAGGTGATATTACAAAAAGAAATGAGTGCATACATACTACATACCACAGCAAAAAACAAAGGAATAAACTGGTGGTACATGCAACAACATGGATGACTCTCCCAAACCTAATGAAGAGTAAAAGAAAGCCAGATATAAGAGTATATACTGATACTTTATGATTCTTTTCTTTAAGAACTTTTATTAAGATATAATTGACAGACAATAAACTACTTAAAGTGTACGTACAATTTGATATTTTTTTTCTTATTAGTAATGTATATATGGCAATCCCAATCTCCCACTTCATCCCACCAATACTTTATAATTCTTTTACATGAAGTTCAAGAGCGGGTAATACTAATTGATGGTGATAGAAGTCAGAATAGTGATTACCTTGTTGGGGATTGAGTGATGGTGGAGCACATTGAGAAGAGGCGTGAAGAAGCCTTGAAAACACTGGAGACATTCAGTATCTTGACCTTGTTGATGGTTATATGAATGTGTGTCTATATATATATATATATATATATATATATATATACACACACACATATATATATACACACACATATATATATACAAAAATTTATTGAGCTGGACGTTTAAGTTTAGTACACTTTACTATGTATTTGTTGTACCTCAACTAAAAAGAAATTTAAAGAAACTACTGGAGACTGACTCACCCAAATGAGGACATAAGCCAAAAGTAGGAAAGCATGGGATCCAGGCAATAGGAAATCCCCCAGAGGACGGAGACAAAGGGAATTCTAAGAAGATGGTGAGTCCTAGGATAGCAGCTGTACAGTAGCCTTGAGAGTCATGGTTGGAGCCAGAGGCAGAGGGATCAAAGAGAAACATCTAGAAAAAAGGAAAAAGAAGCTGTAGATTATCTTAGTGTTCAACTCTATTCAAGGGAGTGTACCATTCTTTCAAAGAATTTGGGGAGGAATTAATGATAAACACATGAAAAACTAAGCAACAACACACACACAAAATGCTAGTATTAATGAAAAATGTTTCATAGACATGTTACTGTATTAACTATGGCTGAGCTGTAAATTTAGCCAAAATGTTGTTATACAATTACACTGGGAGGGTGGAAAGAGGGAAGTTAGGGTGGGAAAAGTGTGCAGCACAAGGGTATGGTAAGAGAGCTGGATTCTCATCAGCTGCAGAGGAAAACCAGAAGAGAGTGCCTAAATTAGAAAAAAAGAAAGAAAAAAAATATATATATAAGGAAATAGCTGCACATGCATATTATTTAGCAACATGAAAGCAAAGAAAATAAACAGTTGAAAATGTGTTGACTCAAGATGGAGAAGGGTAGGCAGAGGACTGCTATTTTTCATTATACACCTTGTTATATCATTGACTTTTAAAGCTACAATATAAAGTATTTCAGCACCATGCTGAAGCAATTAAAAGACATCTCAGAAAACTCTAAGAAATCTAAAATAAAAGAAACTCATTTCAGAGCATATTTTGATCTAATTAATTTTTTAAAGACACATAGTACCTAGTAATTTTCATTGGTAGAGGAGGTTTGTGAGATGATGTAAAATCATGCTGTAATTCTTTTGGGGATCCAAGAAGCTGGGACATCAAACCCTGTCAACCTCAGATGCTTACTTCAAAGAAAATAGCGTCGTAAGGAAAAAAGGTTCTATCAGCTGTCAACTCTATCACAGCTAATAGCGTGATAACATTGTACCAGAATTTTTAGATGTAATCATTTTTTGTCACTATTTTAAATCCTGATTGTACAAGTTGTATGTGCTTTTAAAAAGTTAGATTCTGATAGAGTGAAGTGAGTCAGAAAGAGAAAAACAAGTATCATATATTAACACATATGCGGAATATAAAAAAACGGTACAAATCAACCAGTTTGCAAGGCAGAAATAGAGACGCAGATGTGGAGAACAAACATATGGACACCAAGGGGGGAAACTGAGGGAGGGAAGGGATGAACTGGGAGATTGGGATTGCCATATGTACATTACTAACAAGAAAAAAGTATCAAATTGTACACTTTGGATATATGCAGTTTATTGTATGTCAGTTGTATCTCAATAAAAGTTCTTAAAGAAAAAAAAAAGTTAGGTTCTGTTAAAGAGAGCATGGTCCCATTAAAACAAGGCAATCTGTACCTAGAAGGGCCTAAGTCCTGTAACTTGTACAGGCCTTTAGAGCCACCAATATGGGGGAAAATAATAGGTACAGTGTTAGTTAAAATGCTAACAGTAGCAAGTAACCAAAAACTCATCTCAAAGTGGCTTAAACAATTTTCAAAAAAGGAGAGGGGAGAATTTACTCATCTAAAAATGCTCAGAGGTGGAGAGATACCAGACAAGGCTGCATCAAGGATGTCACCAAGTATCCAGCTCCCTTCTGTTGCTTTGTGCTTCACATGCCATGATGTCAGCTCTATTCTAAGGCTGGCACCTCTTTTAGTTTTAAAAGATTGCTGCTACTCTCTGCCTGGGCTAATGTTTCCTCGTTCAAGTCCTTTGGGAAAGAGTTGGCGTTTTTGACAGATAATTCCCAGCAAAAGTCTCAAATTTGCTTGCAATGGACAGGCTTACGTCACATGCCTACCATTGAACTAGTTAGGTGTTGGCCAGGGGATGAAATGCACTGGAGCATTTCAAGTGAGTTCAACCTCTCTAGAACCACACTGATACTTAAATGGAAAGCAAAAAGCTATTGGGAGAGGAGGAATCGAGACAGATGGTGAAACAACTATTGTTCAAAGGAAGCTCAGAATGTGTTGGCAGTTGCAAATGGACCATCTTAAGATTGTCACACAGTTTATATACGGTACCTAAAAATTCTTATTTCTTTAATTCCTATTGAAACTCGAGGAGGGAAGGAAAGTCAAGAAGAACAGGATGTTTGGGAGGACAAATGGGGACTTTTCCATAAGTTGTATGTAGAGAAAAGCATGTCTCTCCTGCTAGAATAAAAATTAGGATAATGTACATAATGCTAGGGTGAAACAAAGGCTTTAGGTTTTCTGACTAAGTCAAGTGATCTCAGAATAATAGGCAAACCCTAAGAAAGTCCTTAAATCGATTCCAGCCTGGGGGAAAACTATAGCATATCAAGCTGTAACTTAAAGGTAATTATGGTACCATCAAAAGTGTTTGTCCAAAAGGTCAAAAGATGTAGGATTGGATTCTCCTGAGATTCCTAGGTTGAATTACTTATATTAAAAAAGGGACAATAATGTCTACCTTACATAGTGGTCATGAGGGTTAAAACATATTATTTAAGTATCTGCGAGGAGTAAGTATGAGGCAGTTTGAGGAGAATATGAATAACTGTAAAAGATTGAAAACGCTGCCTCAGTTCATCATTTAAGATCTTTCTCCGTTTCTAAATGAACCTTTTCTCAAGAAATTAATGGCTACCCTACAACCCAGCAATTCCACTCCTAGGTGATATACCAAAAAAAAATACTACATACCATAGCAAAAGCAAAAGAATAAACTACTGGTACATGCAACAACATGGATGACTCTCCCAAGCATGATGAAGAGTAAAAGAAAGCCAGATATAAAAGAGTATATATTGATACTTTATGATTCTTTTACATGAAGTTCAAGAACAGGTAATACTAATTGATGGTGATAGAAGCCAGATTACCTGATTGGGTGGGGATCGAGTGATGGTGGAGCACATTGGGAAGAGGCGTGAAGAAGCCCTGAAGGCACTGGAGATATTCAGTATCTTGATCTGGATGGTGGTTACATAAATGTATATATCTGTGAAAACTTATTGGGCTGGACGTTTAAGTTTAGTACACTTTACTAGGTGTTTGTTGTACCTCAACTAAAAAAAATTTTTAAAGAAACTACTGGAGACTGTGACTCACCCAAATGAGGACATAAGCCAAAAGTAGGAAAGCATGGGATCCGGGCAATAGGAAATCCCCCAGAGGATGGAGACGAAAGGAATTCCTAAGAAGATGGTGAGTCCTGGGATGGCAGCCGAACAGTAGGCTGGAGGGTCATGGTTGAAGCCAGAGGAAGTCTGATAAATGTTACGCTTAGCTGTAAGTATAATGCACTTAAAATGGAAAATTGTACAGTTGAGTGGAAAATTACACTCCCTTTGACTCCTTTTATCACTTCTAAGGCAGGCCTGGCTGTGTGGACACTGCCATGCTATTTCAAGGGGCACCATCGCATCTATTGGAGGCCCATTGGAATTGCAACCCTAGTCCCAGGAGGGAATAAAATCACATATATAATGTTGGCCTTGTAATCTCAAATCAATGCGTGATGGAAAACGTCACACAGTGGAAGAAAAACACAGAAAGATTCCATAATTTCAACAAACATGAAAAAACACTATTTTGGTGTGCATATGTATTCAGGAAAGATTGAGTGACCATTTTAAGATATCTGAATTTCATCATTTTTATTCTGTTTGTATTATGTTGGTCAATATGTTTGTTGTAAATACTGCAACTAAATATTTGATGAGACCTCTCTCTCTCTCTTTTTTTTTAATTTGGTTGTGCCAGGTCTTAGTTCCAGCAGGTGGGCTCCTTAGTTGCAGCTCGCGGGCTCCTTAGTTGCGACTCCAGGGCTCCTTATTTGCGGCACATGGGTTCCTTACTTGTGGCATGCGAACTCTTAGTTGTGGCATGTGGGATCTAGCTCCCTGACCAGGGATCAAACCCAGGCCCACTGTATTGGGAGTATAGAGCCTTATCCACTGTGCCACCAGGGAAGTCCCTTGATGAGAACTCTTGTTGTTTAGGCTAGACTGCTGCCACAGTAGAACCATTGTACTTAATTTTCTCTACTATTATTCATATTATTTATATTAATCATGTGAGCTTTTAACCTACTGGCATTGAGATTGCTAAACAAGCTCAGACATGGTAGTGATGAACAAGACTGTTCTGCGAGTATGGATTGTACTTAACACTAGCTAATGTTTACAAAATACTGGTGATATTTTAGACTAATTTTTAAAAAGACAACAAATGGCAAGTGAATATATTTCATTTTGCCTAATATCTAATTGTATTCTCTCTTAAATGAGCAAATACATAACAATTGTTTTGCAAAATAGCCTTTATATTAATAGATGTCCTAAAGCAATTTTTAAATATATATTTTTAACCTATTCAAAATATGAAGAATTTATGACAAGCAAGTTCATTGATATCTGTGTTTGTATTTAAGGTGATAGAACTAATCAGAAACCAAATTCAAGATGTATTTTCAGGTTCTTCAGTGGCATAGCAAATCTGACCCCCAACACTCAAGTATTTGCAAAGTTCTCATCAGACAAATATGACAGATGATATAAAAATGGCCAAAGTTTGTAAGGACATAATTGTCTGGCTTCATAATAATGATTGATAGTAGATTCTATTGAACACTTACCAGGGACTAGGCCCCATTTAAGCATTTTGCAAATAGGATTTATTTACTCTTCCCCACAAAAAATAACATAGGTGGTATAATTTCCCCGTTTTACCAGAAGAGGATACTGAAGCACAGAGAGGCTAATTAACTTGCCCAAAACCACGACTAGTAAGTGGTAGAGTTAAGGTTTGAAGCCAGGCAGTCTGATTTCAAAGCCCACACCCACAACTACTTTGCAGTAAAGCTAAGACTGCTAAGAACTTTTGGTTTTTATTCTGGATTTTCATCTTTTTTTACTTGAAGGATGTTTCTTTAAAACAAGCTGCGTTTTAATTTTTTAAATACTTTTCATTTTATTATGTCATATTAAAGGTTCATATTAAAAAGTAGAAAATATGACAAATCAATTTCTAATCCTGTACTTCTTTTTTATTTCTAGAAAAGGAAGACGATAGAATAGTGTTTCGGACTACAGTGTAGGAAAGCATATGTGTGTGGTATAAACGCAATAAATCTTGATAATGCTATTTAAATCTCTTTAGATTCGGCTCTGGAAAGAAAGAAATGCCTAATGACAATGCACAACAGAGGGAAGTTTGATGACAAGTTTAAGACCATCTTCATTTAAGCTTATAGCTCTGTGTTTCAGACCTTTAGAGAAAAGGTATTCCAGATAGGTATGATGCATGTGTCTTTTCAGTCCTCAGTTTTTTCTTTGTTACTGCCTATCTCAGGCTCTTTATTAGAACAGTACTTCTAGACTAAAGATGAAAAACAGAACTGCTTGATGGCAGTATTTTTATCAAATTCCATCTACTTCAGATATTTAGGAAATTTGTGTTTTAGCTTAGCCTTTCAGCAAATAACTGCAATTACTGCCATATGATTATAAAAATTTATTCTATGACATTTTCAAATCAACCCAATCTACTATCTTCATGTTCTAATTACTTCTCAATATTTCAAGACAAATATTTAGCAGTTGTCAATCTTTAAAACTAAGAGATATCCACCGTGGTTTTTATTCTCACAATATGTACATTATTGAAAAATACAAGATAAACTAAAAGACAGAGAAAATGCTATCAAATAGCCACCCTTAAAAAAAGGGGGGTGGGGAGACCCTTGGTCGAGACTTGTGATTTTGTGATTCTTATGCTATAGAATCCATTTGACAGCCATTTAGATCTGAATATATAAAGATTAGGCGACTATGATATTCCTTCTCTTCCTTTACTTGGAATAGCAATACCTCCTCTGCCATCTAACGTACGTTGGCTTGAAAATATGTTTTTAAATGTATGATTATTTAGGCAGAAAACAGTAAATAAAAGCACTACATCTTCGTATAGCTAGGTCAATTTAAGGAAGTATGTACGTTTAGGAGCAGCAAAACATTCACCAAGTAGTCACTGGCTTAATAGTTTTAGTGATTTAGTAAAAAATCTATTCTCAATTATTATTTTTGATGTTTGGGGAATAAATATGCTGATAATTATTTTGCAACTCTAACATGTATGCAGCAGGACTGTTTTTAAGATTGGGACCCTATGAGGCACTAAAGCAAGCATTCACTTCTCTCACACTTGAGGTCACAAATTTTTGCAAGTCAAAAATGTTGAGCATGCCAAAAATATCATGCTGCACACTACCAAATAAAAGAACACTGTTATTCTTACAAGGAAAGGTTTGACAAGACAGGAAATAGGCAGGGTCAGAGAAGTTTACTTAATACCGAGCCTTATTTAACCATCGTGAAGCCAAAATACAATGACAGTTAAAAAAAATAAACAAATAACTGTTACACAAAACAAAACCCCAGGATACATGATCTCTACTGGAACTGATTATTAGATTTTTAGCAAATACAGGAAGTGGATAACCCCAGAGAACCCTCACAAAATTTCTAGACATCTTCCCCATTTTCTTTTGTCACATTCCCTTCACTGAGATAATGTGGATTAAAATAGTTTTAATTTATGGGTAGAAATTGGAACAAAGAAAAATTCATCTTAAAATGCTGCAAAATAACTTCATTAAAGGGCAATCATTTTAAAAGTTGCATTCTCCTAAAAATGGGGAGGGAAGAGAAAGAAACAAGAAAATGGAAGATAGGAAAAATCTAGCTGTTCATTACAATTTTCCATTTTTTGTTTAAACACAGCAGGAGGGCAAAGCTGCTGGCTTCTCTTCATCCTTGCAAATGCCAGGAGGGATTATGCAAACCCCACAACCACCCAAATCTTATTTAAAGTTATAATCATTGTTCTCATTTAAAGGCTTTTGCCTGCTTTCACTCAAATACTGCTGCATCTTGTTTTCTGCCAGTTTGGACCCACTGGGAGTCGTCAATTCATAATTACAGATAAACCTTTTTTTTTTTTTAAAGAAGAAACATGCTACCTTTACAAAAAGCAAACATCAAGTGACATCTAGTGGATGTTTGAATACCATTTTCTAAGGCCTCTGAATAGCAATATTCTCAACATTATGTTTTCTTAATATTGCTCATAATTTGTGTTTCTCAGTTAGAGCCTCTGTCTTTTCCTAAGACAGAAAGACAAGTTATGAGATAGAAAAGTTGTCGTTTCTTTTCTCAAAGAAGAATTACTCTTTCCATTAGTATGTGAATAACAATTCTCAGGATAAAGCACCCTGCAAATAACTCACCTGTAACTCATGCTGTAAGTGTGCCAAACAAGATCACCGTATATCCGACACTGGGCATATTTGAGCAATTATCAACTGTGTAGATGGTTCCTTAAGAGAAGATGGCACTTCAAGGCTCAAATTCCTCTTTCTATCTATAATCTTAAAGAGCACTATTAATCTAGCAAATCTATATTTAGTCCAAATATTGTCCCTGTTTTCCTTGAGAATGCTGTGGGAGAATTATGCAGATATTTAGGTCCTCTTTCCACTACCTTTGATAATTTTTGCTGGTTCACCACAAGTTATTGGAAACAGTGACTTAATCAGAGCTACCACAAAGCAGTTGAAAACTTAATTGGGATTGGGATTGCTGAACAATTCCTCTCCAGAGATTTCATGCGTCTGAAAGGCTTCGTGGAGAATAAATCCTTTGCATTGATGTCTAGAGACTGCATTTGTAAAAGAGACAGAAAGGGAAATTATTGACTGAGAAATTGAAAGATGGTGTTTAAATTTAGTATTTTCTTTCCTTTCAAGGAAAGGAAACTTGGAATATGCAACTGTAACCCAAATGCCAGCTGTCTGGCTGTCCCCAAGTCTTCCAGACTTTTAGAGTCACTCTTCATTTTAATAATAACACACACACACACACACACACACAGCCCTGCATGAAGCCCTTATCTGACTTCCTGTAGAAAATCTAGCATCCCTTTCTTCCCCCCGCACCCCGCCCCCCATTCCTCCAATAATTTCAAGAATTCTTGGGAGCTCTGCTTATTCTTAATCTCAGGTCTGCATCAAGCTTAATACTACTGTCTTATTCTTTATCCACTTTGGCCCAAATGCAAACTGTTTTTGCTTTTTACCCGCCTCCAAAGTGACACTTAAGCAATATGTGCAGTCAACTTTATTGAAGTTTGGGTAATAGGAGGGAAACTACAGCACAGATGGCTCAGTATACAGATTAAAATGTAATCTATGCAGTGATACTATGTCTGGGCTTTGTTTTGAAATAAATCCTTGGGGTTGGGGATGGGGGAATAGGTGGAGATACAGAAGAAACAGAATCAGGTAAGAGCTGATAATTGCTGAAGTTGAGTGATGATTACAAGGGGTTCATCATACTACAAATTCTCCTTTTGTACATGATTGAAATTTGCATAATATTTGAAAGAACAAGTTCCTTGGTCATCCCTGATGCAGGAAATTTCTCTGGCTTCCAGTCCCTTCTCTGATAGCCTCCTAACCACATACTGGGACTCCCTCCCACAACTTCTGAGTTTCACTGCCTCTCCTTCTCAGGCTGCCCAAGCAAGCCTTCAGCTCTGGGACCACTCGAATACTGGGGGAGCCCAGCAGAAAGGTTTGCTGACTCCCTAAAAATTCAAGAAACCAGTTTTCACCCTGAGGAATTTTGCCCTAGCTTTACAAACTATCATCAGGTAAAACTAGCATAACACCTGGAGTATATAGCTTTTTTTAAAAAGTTAGTTCTCTTCCTCTTACTATTTGTATTCTAACTGAAGTCCTGACAACTGATTCTAACAAAAGTTAATACAGATACGTACATCAGGACAAAGCAGTTAAAAAATGATATTCTATACCTATGAACAAGTCTTGGGGAGAAATAACAAGTTAAATGTAGCAAAAGGGTAATTATTTTTACCTTTTAACAAAAGATGTTCAGTGTAGACATTGTGTCATACATAAATAAAACTACCTTTAAAAATTAACAATTTTTTTTTTTTGCTACTCAATTATATTGCAGTAGCCAAGGGCTAGGCAGCTATCACAGTAGGCTCATCAGAGGTGCATGAGGAGTCTGAACCCTGCCGCCACCCATGAACTTTGTGAGGGGGAGAGGGAGGCGCACCGCCGGCTCCTGACGGCGATTAACCCAGTCTCTCTCCTGTCTTTGCATCAACTGGCAACTGCTCTTTTCGCTGTCTACTTTGGCCTAGAAAATGAAAGCTTTGCTTAGTGCAGGTCTGAAGTCAGCTGAGATTAATGTTCAACCCTCCCAAAATGTGTGCTTATGAAGAGAGGAAATGAAGACATATAAGGAAAAAGACTTTTCACATCAAAATACATGTGCGGGTGCTCGCTTCGGCAGCACATATACTAAAATTGGAACGATACAGAGAAGATTAGCATGACCCCTGCGCAAGGATGACACGCAAATTCGTGAAGCGTTCCATATTAAAAAAAAAACAAAAAACATGTGCGGGAAGAATAAGAGAATTCATTCTGGATGATTATGCTAATATAACAAAGGTGGAAACTGTGCCTCTTGTCCCCTTTTAATATTCCCGAGAGGGAGGAAAGGGATTCAGAGATTTGGGGATGGGGAGGGAGAAGTAGCTGTGGCTTTTGCAGCCACTTGCCAAAGGCCTCTGAACAGGCCATTTGAACAAGGGACTCGGAAAAGTGGACGTGTTACTATTGGCATGTGCCGTTGTCCCCAAACGCATGAGAGACAATGTCAGCACTCACTTCTGGCTCTAAATTGAAAAAACACTTCCTCTCCTTCTGCCAGCACCATTTTCCCTCCTACTCTACCCCGGAGTCTGACACAGTTTCCATTCCAAGGAGACCCGGTAATGACTCCAAGGAGACTGGGTAACATATTCCAGTGAAAGAGCTGGCAGACAGCGTGAGACAGCACGGGGATAAGCTTAGGCTGAAATGAATTAGGAAATATTTTTAAGTTACCCTTTGAAGTTTTTATTGCCTTATCATCAAACGGCTTCTCTTCTTTGGCTGTATATTGATTTTTCTGACTATGAAAAAGTGTTTTATCTCTTCTATGATAATCAAACACAGTCTTAGTCAATGGGCACCTTCTTTTTTCTGAACGGTATTATTGCACATATCATGGAATTATCCTACACCCCCGATCTGACAGGACCCGCTTACAGCATTAGTCTCTTTCTAATATTATTTTCCCTATCATACCTAACAATATAATGTTTACATTCCAAACATATAGCTGCAGGGGATTATATCATTATTTACCTTTGCTCTAGTCAAAGTCTATTTTGAGAGCTTACTGTCATTTGTCCTGATCTATGCTACTAGTTATCCAATCATCTCTGAAATTGCCTGCTTCTCTACGATGCCAAAAAAAAAATATTTCATGTCAACTAAAAGTTAAGTCATTATAAATCCCACAGAGGTTTTTAAATGGGGGCACACTTGGGATTTTATTTTCCTTTAAGTATAATGCCCTTTCTAATACTCAAAGTGATTGGACTTGAAGAAGAGTATTTTTGTCATAACAGTTCCCCTCTAGCACCTGGCATATTAGAAAATAGTCACCAAAAGCTTGCTTCTTTTTTATCTACCTGTACAATGTGTGATGACAAGGCCAACCTCATATTTGGTTCAGTGTTCATACCTGAGTGGAAAGTTGGGTTAGTATCTTTCCTGAGTGGAGAAGGGGTATGAGACCCTTAATCAGGAACCAGGAGACGAGCCTTACAACTGCTGTGGTTTGGTTGGTTTCATGACCTCAAACACATCTCAGCCTCCCTTAGGCTCGGGCAATTCATTTGTTATCTAACAATGACTTAGGGCAGCTTGAAAGATGCAGTCTCAGTTTTGTTTTTGCAGTTTCTCAGTGTCGTTTCCATCCATCTTTCCTTTGCCATCCTCTGTGCTCATTAGCTGGCTCTTTCAGTGATGGCTTCTTAACCTCATTGTCACAGACATTACACTAATATCAATTCCTGAAGCTCTGCTCTGGTGATGTTACTCTTTGCCCCGAACTCTTCCATGGCTGGCCATTGCTTCCCTGGTGCTTAGAACCCTCCAGAGTGAACTTGCAACCTACAATTCCAGAATACTTAACAGCAGTTTTCTACATGTCCTTTACACGCCAGTCTATCTGAACTTTGGTTTTGCCATTTTATGAATTTTTCAAGGCATCTCGCCTACTGCAGAGATTTCTATATTTATCTTACTTCCCCTGCTAGATGGTAACCTTCCTGAAGATAACTGCGACCATTTATCGACCAAATATTCTTTGCTATGGACTGTGTGAGATACTTTTCATCCATCAACCCTTGATTTTCTAATAATGTAAGGTGGATAGTGCTATATTTTTCAGATGAGAAGACAGAGACTCAAGAGTGGTTAAATGATGTCCTCAAGGTCATGTAGCTAGCATGTGACAGCTCATGTCTTAGTTGTTTCACCTGTATCATCGAGAAAAAGACTAAATTGAATGAATGATGATGCTGGCACTTGTCCAGTATATATAGGCTAGGCAATGACACGTGTGAATAAGTGAATGAATGATGGTGATTTTATACCTTAAATATAGCTCCCAACTTTTGATAGTTGCCACCAGGTGGCAGTAGTTTGCCACAGCCATTCAGTCTGGTCGCAAGATTCACTAAGTGGAATAAGAGAGCAGAAAGGGACCCTGGAGATTATCTGATGCATTCGCCCTATTTTAAGCTAAGAAAATTAAGAATCCATAAAGTTATTTTATTTACTCAAGATCTTTTAGTTAGTGAAAGAGCAGAACTTAAACTTAGGTCTAAAACTCCCAAAGCCAGTGTTTTACCATTAGACCAACTTGTATATTTTTTCTTCAAAACTTATAATTTATAGTCATAATTTTCCCACTAAATATTAAAATATTCAGTAAAATAGTAAATGTAATCAAAATTAAACAAAAATATTTTCTCATAAAGTTTTAAGTGTTTTTCTTAACCAAGTAATATAGTTCTCATGTTAAAAAGTGTTAAAATAATGCAAAAAGGAAAAATACCAGCAATTCCAACAGCCAAAGATAATCATTATTTTGGAATATGTTCTCCCAGAGGTTTCTTTACTCATCTGTAAACCCGTTTTTATTTTTATTTATTATTTTATTTATTTTTTATACATCTTTATTGGAGTATAGTTACTTTACAATGTTGTGTTAGTTTCCACTGTACAACAAAGTGAATCAGCTTATATGTATACATATATCCCCATATCCCCTCCCTCTTGAGCCTCCCTCCCATCCTCCCTCTCCCAGCCCTCTAGGTCACAAAGCACTGAGCTGATCTCCCTGTGCTCTGCAGCAGCTTCCCACTAGCTATCTACTTTACATTTGGTAGTGTATGTATGTCAATGCTACTCTCTCACTACATCCCAGCCTCCCCGTCCCGCCATGTCCTCAAATCCCTTTCTCTACATCTGCGTCTTTATTCCTGCCCTGCGGGAATTAAGGTACTAGTTTCATCAGTACCATTTTTCTAGATTCCATGTATATGCGAGTAAAACCCATTTTTAAACATTAGGATCAAACCAAGACAAAATTTGGTAATTTGTTCATTTCTCTTTATAATCCTACTTTCATAAATCGTTATTTGACATTTTCTTTAGGAGACCTCCTGGATCTTTAAAAATTCTCCCAACTTAACCATGTTTAGTTGCTAATAAAGGGAGACCATTTTTAACATATTTTTCTTCATATATGTCTTGAGAAGTTTCCCTCAGTGAAAATTTCAGTTTCACTTATATTTTTCCCTTCTCTCACTCTTTTCAGTAAGTAAAAGAGCAATGTTAAAACACTGTGTACACAATCCATCTCCAAATGGAGATGTCTTTTCAGTAAAAGGCATTTTATTTTCACTGTTGAGAAGTTCCTCCCCACCTCACCCCTCTTCTCAAGATGATGATACAGTACTAGAGAGTATTTCTCAGCTAAAAGGATCAGGTCAGTTACATAAAATAGTATATTTTACACTAATGAGAAGATAAAATGGCTCCAAATGCCTAATCAAAGATCACAGTATTATCTTTACTTGAGTGATTACATGCCTCTTAGCATGGATTTTTCATGTAAAGCTTTCTCTATATCCAGGGATGCTCTCTGAATCTATAAATATTACTGTTAAAATTATCGTTGACTTTTGACCCAGATGATTTCTGTTCTCTGTAACTGGCAATTCTTGTGACTGTCAGTCTATCACCATTACCTTAAGTGTATGCAGTAGAGGTTAGCAGTAGGAAAAGAAAGCTGTACTCTCCTAACAGGGACCACTGCTGGAGTTGAAGATGCAGTGGAGAAAGAAGAGCAAATGGGAAGTAGGATCAACTGTGATATGGGGATGGTCAAAGCAAGGGGACTGGGGTAGGAGCCCTGCTGAGAATGGTCTATATGACAGCTTGGACTCAGTACTCATGTAATTATGTCAATATGTTTAAGGTCCATTAACCCCAAACACAAGACTCCAAATACCCATATATCTCAGCCCTCTAGCCTTCTACCATGCTCTCATTGATAGGAGGGAAAATGAATTTGAGGAAATAATCATTTGATATCTCCTTCCAGGTGGGATGGAGATGGTCATGTGGTAAGAAATACAGCAAGTCCCCTACATACGAACAAGTTCCGTTCCAAGTGTTCATTCCTAAGTCCAACAAAGTTTAGCCTAGGTACCCAACTAACACAATCAGCTATATTGCACTGTGCTGTAACAGGTTTATAATACTTTTCACACAAATAATACATAAAAAACAAACACAAAAAATAGAGAAAACATTTTAAATCTTACAGTACAGTACCTTGAATAGTACAGTACACCAGCTGGCATACAGGGGCTGGCACTGAGTGAACAGGCAAGAAGAGTTACTGACTGGAGGAGGGAGAGGAGGTGGGAGGTGGTGGAGCTGAAGGACTGTCAGCATAGGAGACGGAGGGCAAGCTGCAATTTCACTCATGCCTGATGTTGACGGCACAGGTCCTGGTTCCTTGCTGGATTCAATTCTATCTACCCTCTTGCTTCCAGACATCCTGGGCTTGAAATAAAGATAATGTACTGCTGTACTCAATACAGTACTGTACAGTAAAGTACACAAAAGCAAATCACTTGTATAGGATGCAAGTACGTGACAATGTACACCAGACAGGTGAACTAACTTTTGTGATTGGACGGGCAAATGCACGTTCGTATCTTTGAAAGTTTGCAACTTGAAGGTTCGCATGGAGGGGACTTACTGTATGGTGTAGAGAAGGTGTCCTGAAATCCAAATCTTGGGTTTTCCCCCACCTCCCTCCCCCATTCACCTAGGCCATCTGTTTAAATACTAGCATGTGGCTTCCTCTACAGATAGCCACCAAGGTAAATTACCTGACGGAGCATCAGATTAGTTTGTAAGCGTCTCCCTGATGATTTTTCTTCTGATGTATACAGCCCCAGGGACAGGATTGGATAGTGGGCATCATTAGTGAGTGAGGCAGAACTGCCAAGGGAGAAGAAAACTGCCTGGTTTCTGCCTGGAGAGAAGTTCATAGAATGGTAATTGCTATTCAGTTTGTAGTTAATTGATAAAGTGCAGCCCTACATTTAAAAAATGATGCTTCTCTTTGGTCATCAGTAAAAAAGTGGTTTCCTTTCTAGTGGAAAGGAAGACTTGCCCTAATAAAGTGATGCTACCTGGTTTTCCTTTGCTGCCAGCTGAATCTAGCTGACTGAAATAAGGCAAAGCTGAAATGAGCTCAGGAACCAAGCCTTTATTAGCATAGGGTTTTGCTGCCTAGAACACTGGTCCAGACACTATATAGATGTTCCTATTCTCTAAGTTATTCCCTATACCATCCAGTTTTGTTTTATACACTCTTCTAAATGTTGTATTTCATAATAAAACAAAGTAAAAATACTATAAAATATTTGAACTTACATAGATAACAGAGAAAATATCTCCAATAATCCCAGCCCAACAGACTGTATTGTATTCTTCCATATGGCATTTCCTTTTCTTGCTTTTTCCATATGGCATTTGCATTTTCTTTGCTTTTTTCACTGTTTTAGGGAAGTTCCATGAGTCTGCCCTATGCCACTGTTAAGGAAAAGAAGTTTTTTTCCTTCCTGTATAGGGAAAAACCTAGTTTTTTCCTACCATGTCTTTCTTCCCTGAGTCCCCTCTACTACTCACAGAAAACACTTCCCTTCTGGGCACCAAATGTGTGCAGGCTTTTTCCCCACACTAAGCAATTCTGACACCAGCTGGGTGTCCTACAATTTCTCAGTCCTGACACCGGGTACTTGGAGACAGCCTCAGATACCAGAGGTTAAGGTCTCAGTCCCGTAAGACTGAACACCCCCCCCCCCCCACCGCCCCACCCATGCACACTTCAGACACCAATTGCAAGCTCAGGTTTTCCCATTTCTGACCAACTACAGAACTTGCAAAGACCACCTCTCCTTGGGTTCTATTAATTTGCTAGAGTGGTTCATAGAACTCAGGCAAACACGTAGGCTTACCAGTTTACTATAAAAGGATATGATAAAGGATATCAGTGAAAATCCAGATGGTTAAGGTGCATAGGGCAAGATACATGGGAAGGGGCATGGAGCTTCCATACCCTGTTGGGGCGCACCACTCTCCCAGCACAACCTGGGAGCTCTCTGACCTGTTCTTTTCGGGATTTTATGGAGGCTTCATCAGGAATGATAGAAACATCATTAATTGCAATTTCAGCCCTTCTCCCTTCACAAGAGAATGGGGGTTGGGGGCGGGGGGGCGGGGACTGAGAATTGGAATCATGTCTTGGTCTTCCCGGTGACCAGTCCTCATTCAGGAGCGATCCAGGAGCCCACCGAGTTCACCCCATTAAGACAAAACACTCCTACCACCCACAAAATTACAAGGGTTTCAGGAGCTGTGTGTCAGGAACAGAGGTCAAAGACCAATAATATAACAACAGATACTCTGAGTGCTCTTATCACTAGGGCATCAGAGACCAATATATGTTTTATTTTATCTCACAGCCACTATCTTCTATAGATTAAATCCACTGATCCTAGCTTCAGTCCCTCAGGTCACATATGACAAGCCTAATTCCCTGAGTCTTTAGACTCTAAGAACATCTATTATATCCCAGGGACCTTCTCTAGCCAGCCCCCCCATCCCCCATCCCAACAAATACACTTCTCCAGACAAAACAAAGAACCCCACCAAAAACAAAAACAAGTCTTTCATCTATCGCCCATTGATATCATTCCAGGTCTCTTAACTTTAGAGTAGCTTCACCTCTGAGCATCTTCCTTTAAGTATGGTACCAACATGGAAACGTATTTCAGGTATGAACAAACTAGAGGAAGATTTTCATTAACCATCTCTTCCATTCTATATTCTCTTTATTGCTTGGAAGACTTAAGATGCTACAAAGAACATGGGCTTTGAAGCCATAGGACCTGAATTTTAATAGTGGTCATCACTAGCTGTCTCTGAGCTTTTTTTTGTTACCTATAAATTACCTGTTCTCCCACGGGCATGAGAGAAACTAGCAGTTTCTAAGTGCTTAACATAGTGGACTTAACATTAACAGTGTAAACTAAGGCTATATCTCTTGGTAGTCACATCATACTCTGTTCTTACTCACCTGTTACTACATATTGCTCGGGGTTCAGAGAACCTGACTCTGGCTACTTTAGCAGAAAATAATTTATTTAAATTTTACTGACTTCAGAAATAATTTATACCATAACCCAGTACACACTTGCACACGTAAATATATAATTCAAATAATCTTAACAATATTTACCCATCTGATGTGTTGTCCTCTGCTGTTTCTCTATTCAATGTTTTTTTTAAATGCTAGTTATGACCCACTGAGTTGATTTCATGACTAATGAATTGTGACCCACAGTTACATTTCCAAAGTAATGGAAAATACTACATTGCAGGGTATAAAATGGCCTAGAGAATCACTAGAAGGACAGAAGAAAGAAACTAACCTGTGCTTCCAACCCTAACCCTAACCCCAGAAGCATTCCATCTGTATGACCCACACCTGCAAAATGATGCCTTTTGAGTCTCACACTAGTGCATCTGATTGACAAAGCCTAGGTGACACCCAAAGCCCTGGTGCAAAGGGGTGGGGAAATGCAGAAAAGGAAAGCACACCAAGAAGAAGGCTGCAATAGATGTTAATCAATCTAATTCATGTTGCTGAGATATACCTACTGAAAGGTCCTTGGCTTGGACAAACCTGTGGTCTAAGCATACCTCATTAGATCTTTTTACCCCTATTAAATTGTATATTTTCTTGGATGCGCCCTATTACTGCTACTTCAGTAAGGGAAACTCATATAACTACAATGTACTTGATAGAATGAAATTCAGAAGAACAAACCAACTGGAAATTCCCAAGTTACATTTCCTTTCACAAATACACCTCTACCCAGTTAACCTGGGGTCTAGAAAAAGGAAGGTTAAAAAAAAAAAAAGGAAAAACCTAAAAATAAACAAACTGAGGATTCCCTTCTTCCCACACTCACAAAGAATCTTAAGGTTAAAAAAAAACAGTTTTTAGATCACTGAAAAGAAGGGAAGAATTAGGAATAACTTTAACTTCTTTTTGTTGTCCTCTAGATCAGTTTATGCAATAATTTGTATCTGTGAAAGAATGCAAATTTATTGAGTGAAAGGCATTGCTTACGATATATAAAGCAATTAAAAAATAAGTTACTGAAGGGGTAATGCACAGTGAATCAAATAATATAGGTTTTGGGGTAACTGATGTGCATTTAATTTAAAAAAGAAACTGCATGAGGTCACCACACAGATGTATATAACAATCAAAACACAAGAAAGCAAGTTTCTACAGGATCCCCATAGAGGTACCCTTTCCTTGATCATAAGAGAACCAACTATTTTTAGTAGCTAAAGTTATTAAGTTTACAGAAGTGCAAAACACCAAAACACTGTAAGCAAAGTCTTTATTTTCAAGGAAAAAAGTACATTTTCTCATTTTCTGTTCTTGGCATAAATTTTAATTATTTCCAGTGGAACCAAAACCTCCTGAACCCCTTCCTGTGTCATCTAAAACCTGAAAAGACATAAAGGTAGTGAGCCATATAGTTAATTTCAGATCCTTTTTCAGTTCTTTCCAGCTCCTAATTTTTAAGACTTTCATTCTTGCTATACCATTGTTTCAAAAGGGAGATTACATAAAATTAAATTTTTAAAAGTTTCATAAATTAAAATATTGAATAATTTCCAGAAACCCTAAGGGAATAGAATTTCACAGTCTGTTTAAGTGGTTTATTATCCAAAGTAATGCTATATAATAGCTATGGAAAACATTTCAAGAAATTCTATAACTAAGATTTTAATTTTGCCTGAAGTAGGGCTAGTTACATATTCTACTACAGATGGTTCCCAATTTAGGATGGTTTGACTTATGAATTTTTTGACTTTATGATGGTGCGAAAGTGATATGCATTCAGTAAAAACTGTTCCTCAAATATTGAATTCTGACTTTTTCATGGGCTAGTGATATACGGTATGATACTCTTGTGATGCTGGGCAATGGCAGTGAGCTGTAGCCGCCAGTCAGCCACACCATCACAAGGGTGAACCACTGATACACTTACAACTGTTCTGTATTCATACAACCATTCTACATTTCACTTTCAGCACGGTAGTCAATAAATTACATGAGATTCTCAACACTTTATTATAAAACAGGCTTTGTGTTAGATGATTTTGTCCAAATGTAGGCTAATATAAGTGTTCTGTGCACGTTTAAGGTAGGCTAGGCTAAGCTATGATGTTCCGTAGGTTAGATGTATTAAGTGCATTCTCAACTTAAGATACTTTCAACTTACGATGGACTAATGGGGATGTAATCCCATTAAGTCAAGGAAGATCTGTATTTAGTTACAAATAGCATATTAAATCCTCAAAATTTTATTTTATTAAAATTTTATTTTTCCTTCATTGAAGATGTTACATCATTCCCTACTCAGCTTCTATGATACTTACTTGAACTTCCTCTATTTCTGGGTAAAATATCCGTTCACAAATGAGCTGTGCAATTCGATCACCCTTTTTGACTTCAAAGGAAAAAACAAAATTTATTACTGATATTTTATCAATGCATTCTCTGTATCTTGCCTTGTACAGTACAATGAGAATTAGAGAAGTTAGTATGTGTTATTTAGACACACATAACTTGGAAAACTCACTGCATTTATGTGACTATATATATTTAACATACCTTCAAACTTTTCTTTCCCAAAATTAAATAGTACAACACCAACATTTCCTCTATAATCTTCATCTATGACACCAGCTAGAGAAAAGAAAAATAATATTAGCTTGGTTTATGGTACCAAAAGACTAAGGGTATATGATTACCTCAAAATCATTCCTATGTAGCTCTGAGAGTTTTATCCTTGTAATGAATATGTAAATCTTGCTCTGGTACTATGTAAAGCCTCAAAACTAGGAAATGATATTACTAAAATGCAAATAAGAATTTAGAAAGTGGTCCTAATTTTCCAACCTGTCATCCTTACAAAATGGTGACCATTACCCACTCTAAATTAAGAGTAGGCACTTAGCATCTCAGACAAGTCATCCTGAATTACTCTCTCCAATCCTACTGTCTATCTGCGGCACACCTGCCAAAAAGACTAGTAGAAAATTATGATTTGGGTTTTAAAGGCTTTTCCTGGTAGCAGCTTCCCACTAATATCCAGACTGAAATATGATTGAGTCATAAATAAAAATGTCAGAAAGCCTGAAGATCTGCAGTGGAATGAGTCAATGCTGACACCGTTAAGTAGCAGTCTAGCAGATATCAGAACATTCCATTTTTATAATGAAATGGAGCTGAACCGTTCAGCTCACGTTCTTCCTCTCCTTTTAATCTGGGCTACCATCCTTTCTTAGAGCATGATCTCTCAGAAGACATTAGCACATAGGCTTAATAATGGGTACACTTTTACACAGAACTGTATGTAATTTGTACCTGTTTGAGATTATAAACACAAGGGCAGCAAATCTTTGCAGGAGAGAAACCTGAGCCAGGGCCCAGCCTTGGCCCAGAAAAGTACATTTACCAGACTTGCTAGCCCTTATCTTTGGGCCAAGAATCCAAATGTTTCCATAAACACAAGCACAGATAATATAAGTGCACCAGGCCTTCTCATTTCCTTTTTTAATATTGAGACATAATTCACAATTCAGTGGTTTTTAGCATATTCAGAGGTGTGCAAACACGACCACAATCAATTTTAGAACATTTTCATCACCCCAAAAAGAAACCCCCTACCTATTAACAGTCACTCTCCTATCCCCTCCATCTCCCTCAATACCTATTTCCTTTTATACTTTCCCTTCAGTTTGTAAAATGCTGGATAGGAATCTAATTAAATGTAGCTCCATGTCACATCTTACATCTTCTTATTAACACCTCACTTCTTTAAAAAACAAAACAAAACTCTTATCAAAGAAGAAAAAAGAAAATAAAACATATCAGGAATTTAGCTCAAAGGGTACTAATGCTGGTTGGTGAGACTCATAATTATTTGAAGGTCAACTGAAAAAAATTTTTTTTTCTTTTTTAGAACAAGGGTAAGCATCCCCTTTCAATTTTCTCATATAAGAGGGGGAAAAAAAAGCAAAAATTTTAAAAAATTCCACCATGGGGAAAAATATTCAGAAAAACCAACATTTTAGATTTTTCCAGTGGATTAAGGTAGAAGTTTAAATGGACCCCTGTGCTTTATGAATGAATTACTAGGGATAAGTGAAACTGAACTTAAGCACTTCTTAAAAGGTTCCTGACACAACACTTTTAAGAGTTTGCATTAAAGATAAACACATTTTTAACAGTGAAAAGGGTGAGTATAAAAGTGGCTGAAAGTGGTTCATATCATGTCTAGACTGAAGGAAACAGTCTATTCTTTTCTGGTTCTATGGCAATAAAACTTTAACCAATTCAAAAAATACTGAAGCCTGGCATCTTCCCCCACTGCCAGTTGATCATTAAATTAGTCCTTGATATTTATTGAACGAATAGATATAAAGATGGGATCAGCTGTTTTTTATATTATCTAGATGTATAAAGTTTCATCTACAGAACAGCTCAGATCAGAGTTAATGAAGGAACCCCTCAGCAGCAGGTCATTCCATGCCTCCCATGCCGGAACAAATGACCACAGGCCTTGGCATCTCCATGTGGGAGTGCTGAAGTACAGGCTAGCGTTCATCCACCTAGAATGCATTAGGTAAAGACAATGTGGGCGGCCTTCTGAACGCTCGTTTCATTACCCAAATAGTACAAATACATATGAAGTAAAGGCTAATACTGTTCCCTGACCCTCCCTCAGGTAGCCAATGTTACAGTAATGTATTTTACACATTATTTTCTTTCCACCTAAAATATTATTGATATCCTTGGGGAGTAATATATCTAAATCTTAGTCATTCTTTTAGATCCCAAATATGGAAATACAACGCTATGTAACTATTCTCCTACATATCAAACAGGTTGTTTTCACATTTTTCCCATATTAATCAAGGCAGTCCTGTACATATGCTCTTGTGTATTAGCTGGTTTTTTTTAATTCTCATCAAATAGTTTCAAAAAAGCACTTTCCTGGGCTCAAGGGTGTGTATATTTAAAATTGTAATGGATATTGCTAGATAACTTTGTAAAAAAGGTATAGCAATTCAAATTTCTATCAGTGATATTTAAGAATGCCCATTTCCGAACTCCCTGACAATAAATACCAGATCTTTTAAATTACGGCCAATGCGATGAGTAAAAAATGGTACCTCATGGCTGTATCTGCATTTTCCTGATGACCAGCAAGGCTGGGCTTTTTCCCTCCGTGTGTCTGTCGCACACTTGCACATCCTCTTGTCCATTTTAAGATCATTTTTTTTCTTATCTGTTTGGGTATTTAACTCTTTTTCATATGACTTGCAAGTATTTATTTATTTACTTTATGGTATCTTTTACAATACAAAAAAACTCCCTTTTGTAAAGGCCTTTTCTATGTATCTGTAAAGTAGTCCTGTCACACTCACATGGTTGGGGATCTTAAATTCTGCAAAGTCAGGTGACCTACCTAAATTTTATGCTTGGCACAAAGAAGTCTGAAAAGTCCTTAACTAAAACAAATGAAGTTGTCTGAAGTCAATTAAAATGTATGACCAAAAAAAGGCCCTTAATTAATACTTTTTTAAAGTATGAATGCCAACGGTATAAAATTTTAAAAAAACCTAATAGTTCTAAGTTCATTTATTACTTATTACTCAAAGGCTAACTGACCTTCAAGAAAAACACAAGACTTATTCCTTTTCTATATAAGGGACATAAACATCAGGGATATTTCTCTTCATGAGAAAGCAGAAAGTATTTTGAAGTTATCACTGGAAAAATCATGCATTGGAACTGGCAGAGTGATTAACTGACTTCAGGCAAAAGTTTTACTGTGTCAAGACTTTGGCATGTCATTTGTTGGAAACCTTCTTTAGTGAAAGCTATCCACACCTACCAGATGTGAATTCTGAACGGAATCCTGCATACTCAACTTTTCCCTTTGACCCTTATTTACAGCCTGGGATTTCTAACAACATCCCTCTTCTGAAATAAACTGTAGCCAACTATGATAAACTCGTGCCTAAGAGACATTTTTAAGATACTCTGCATCCAAGAGCACACCACAATGTGACTGTGTGAATAATACCACACCAACCACCAGGCAAACTAACTTTCCATTGCTTTTACATGAATTTTTTTCAGAGGATTGTTTTCAACAGAGCAAAATTTAGTAATAAAGTCAGAAAAACAGTTTCCATGTTAAAAAGAAAAAAAAAAATCTGAGAAGTCCCTAAGGGACAGGAAATATTAGGTACATTATCATTCAACCTTACCATCCTTCAGGGGCAAGCACAGTAATTTTCATTTTTACAGATAAGGAAACTGAGGTTCAGAAAAGCTAAGTAATAACTAGCTTGTTAGTGACCAAGCTGGGGCCCAAATCCAGTTGTTATTCCAAAGTTCATGTTCCTGTCACAATCCTTTGAAATTTATTTAAAATTGTATATACAATTTTATATATTGTATATACAATCTTTTATATCCTTAAGTTATAGTCCTAAATGACCATACTGACCTTGTAAAAGTATTTTTGAAAGTCAAGCATAACTGAGCCCAGGCAATCCTCAACCCCGGAGGGCTGTCCCTCTCTGCTGAGTCAAACTGTGCTCCTCTTCAGTCCCTAAGAACTACTTCTAGGCTCCCGGCTTGCCCTACAGCACCACCTAGCGACACCATGGGGAGACAGCCCAGGGACAGGCCTCGGCCAGAGGTCACCAGCACCCTGCAGCGCAGGTAACAGTGAGCTAATTCAGGGCAGTGCTCCGCAGGTGGAGGGACAAGGCAGGGTGATTCACAGTATTTAACTGCAGTGGAAAGAACAAGGGGATTGGAATCATATGGATGGATTCCAGTTTTTAATGTGTCAACTTGGGCTCATTTCTGAGCCAGTTTCCTAGTCTGTTAAAAAGTAGCTTTGTAAAAACGCCAAGAGGTGGAGAATTTAGCATATCCACTTATCTGAGGACAAAGATGTCTTGTTAGAGAAGCTTTCACTACAATTGCTTAAATAATGATAGAAAAGCTTTTCCTTTCCTTATGATAACAAACTTCCTTCTATGAACAGAGTCATTTTTGGACTAAATGCAGATTATCACTAAACCAAGGCAAAATCCTGTCAGATAGTGTCTAACTTATTAGTAAAATAAAATGCATTTCACATAATGGTCGTTAAAAAATTAGACATACTCAAACAGCATTTAAAACTATATCATAATCGTCTGTAATGTCAAGATAGAAATTTCTAAAAGGCAAGACAACAAAAATCATTTTCTTTTATTGATGATAAAAATAAAATTTGTCATTTGATTACTGCCCCTTAAGCAAAGACAAAGTAAACACTTGCAAATATTTACAGAGCAAAAACATAACTATATTACCTCCTACATCTATGAAGTGTTTTGCAGCCAAGCCAGAACGTGGAGCTACAAAACAAAAAAGGAGAAATTGACTGTCTTAAGAGGGAAGGGCAATACTGAATATAATTGACACAATTTAAGCATGTCACTCTCATCTCCTATAACATCTGTATCTTAATCTTAACCTTAGCAGATGCTTCTAAATTAAAAATGTGTTTATCACATTGTATTACGAAAGTACAAAAGAATAGTTTAGAAAATATTGACAAGGTTTAATTCAAAAGTAACTTAAACCACTCCAGCATGTCTTCAGGCTCTATGATGAGGATCTATGGTGGTGAAGCCGTGGACTGCTGGAATGAACTGGAATGTGAACAAGTGGGGAAAACTGTAGACAACTCTGTCCAGATGTCTGGTCACAAAGGGAGGATGGTAGCTGGCAGGGACACGGGGCAGAGGAAAAGGACTTTTAAGATAGGAGATCTGAGCATGTTGCAGTATGGGAACATGCAGAATGAGAAGAAGGCAGAGAGAAAGAGGCATAAACCCAACCACAGAGTAGCAGAGCTTAGCTTAGAACTTGGGGCTCATACTCATAATTCAGATGCCAAAAGACACATCTGTATGAAACAAATGAACCAGAGTGAGAAGCTATGTTTATATCTCATTCTTGCTGACTTGAGCATCAGGCCTATTAATTACGCTAACTTCTAGTATTTTAGTCCAGAATAACCTAAAACAGGCACTTTGTCAATAAATGCTACCCCTTCATGCCTTCATTGTTATTTCACTCCATCTCCTAATCCCCTTCCACACCCCCCTCCAAATACACTAAAAATGCAGTCAGTGCTGCCAAAAAGAGATGGAGAGTTCATCTCATTTTTCTCTTTCTTTTAAAAATTTATTTATTATTTTATTTATTTATTTATTTATTTTTGGCTGTGTTGGGTCTTTGTTGCTGGGCACGGGCTTTTTCCAGTTGTGGCGAGCGGGGGCTGCTCTTCATTGCCATGCACGGGCTTCTCACTGCAGTGGTTTTTCTTGTTGTGGAGCACAGGCTCTAGGTGCGTGGGCTTCAGTAGTTGCAGTGCATGGGCTCAGAAGTTGTGGCTCGCGAGCTCTAGAATGCAGGCTCAGTAGTTGTGGCGCATGGGCTTAGCTGCTCTATGGCATGTGGAATCTTCCCAGACCAGGGCTTGAACTCGTGTCCCCTGCATTGGCAGGCAGATTCTTAACCACTGCACCACCAGGGAAGTCCCTCATTTTTCTTTTAACGGCTAAAGTATTAGCAGTTCTCAGACTCGTGGCTAACAAGATTCCCCCAGGGATCACAGTTTCATTTGCTCCTTCATGTTTACTCTGCAGTTAGTCAGCAAGTAATTACGTTTTAAACTCTTTGTACAGTGACAACTGACTTGCTGCAGAAAAGTTGGCTTGTTGGCTTGCCCTGCATTTTGTCTTCTCTCCTCCCTTGATGAGACATTTCCCTCTAGTGCACTGAAGAGCATCCCTTACCTAGCACACTCCATTGGAGGATACCCAAAGGGGGAAAGGCTAAGGGACCTGGTATCTTCAGGGGTTAGAAACTTTACTCTCATGATATAAGATGCCATGTGCAATTAACCTAGGCCTGCCTCTTTTTTCTTATAAACACCATCTTCACAAAGAATTCGGACTTCCTATGCAATCTGATCCTTGAAGGGGGAGTTGGTGGTAAGACTGGAAAAAAGCACCAGTTAAAAATCACCTATATTTTCAGTTTTTCTCACAGTGAGTAGTTGTGAAAACAACCTGCTGAGCCAATGTGAGTGTCCTAAAAGCTTAAGCAAGGAATGAAGAAAAAAAAAAAAAAAGCAAAGAGAGGCAAAAGTAGACACGTAAAGGAAAGGAAAGTTTTCAAATGACTGCAGTTGCCATCACAGGTGGCACATCTTTATTTCAGGACACAGGCCAAGCAATATCCCTTCCCTCATTTATATCCCAAATGAAACTAAGATGAAAGAACATTTCACAAAGGAAGAGCCTGACAAATAGTTACCTGTGTCTCAAGTCACTTACCTACTCTTCCATAGCACCCAGAAGGAAGAGCTATCTGAATGTCTGTTTTCACAAGGGTTTTCTCCATAGGTGGTACTGTGTAATCATAGGCACTAGAAAAATAGGGAAAGATAACTGGTATTTAGATAAAGTAATTCTCTGTGCATTTTTTGGTGAAAGAGGTGACAACATGTAAATGTATTCTCCCCTGAACAAAATTTTTAAGCATTCAGCAGGAGGGGGCTGAAAGGCAGACTTTTAAAAGGTAAATGCTTCACTAACATGGTATGAAAAGAAGATAAAGAACCAAGAAAAACAGTAGATAGTAGCAAATAATAGCTAACATTTATTAAGCTCTTACTATGTGCCAGGCACAGTTCTAATTGCTTTGTATAACTCATTTTATTCTCACAAAAATCCTCTAATCGTTAGGGAAAACATGCAGAAGGAAAGGAGAAAATGGATGGTCAACATAAATGATGAGGGGGGCCGGGTGGTGGTGTAAGTTCAGCTGTGTTGCATCTGTTCTGGTCTTGGTAGTTTACCAAACTTACCAAGCAGTGGCCATGAACTTCACTGGCCCACTGTGAACAGGCCCTGGAGATGGACACTACCAAGGAACTGGTTCTCTAAGGTTCACCCACCAAATGCTGCTATTTTACTATTACTATTTCCTTGATAGAAATTTAAGAGATTTTACAATAAGCAGAACTGGAAGTTACTTTGGAGCCCTTAATTAAGACTGATAAAGTGGTGCTATATTTTTCTTTTCAATGGAATTTCCTGTCTTGAAATAGTTAAAACTCTAAATTATTGAAGAGATGAGTTATTTCCATGTCTATTTCAGTATATAGAAAGTCACCTGTGTTTATTAGGAGGATGCTTATAAAGTATCTTAAATCGAAGTCTCTCCTAATACTCACAATAGCACCCAGATATGGTGTAGTCAATCTACATCACTCTACTATTATTCATGAAAATAAGGGACTGAACTATATCCCTTTCAGCTGCAATAGTCTATACCTCACTTTTCTTTTTCTTTCTTTTCTCCCACTATCATCACATACTCCTTTCTTCCCTTCTCCTGTACTTATGACTTAGACCAGTGGTTCTCACATTAGAATTATCAGGGATGCTTTAAAATAAATCCTAAGGCTTGGGATTTAGTCATGTAATAATCACCCTATCACCCCCAATATTACTTTTCACCTACTTTAATGGTTCTAAGAACTGGGGACAGTAGTCAAGGGGAAAAAAAAGCACTGAATTCAGGGCCAAAAATTCTATTATACTTAAGCCCTTGGGCAATCAATTCATCTCTTCACAAACTCCCACATCTGTAAACAGTAACACTCATCTACTTCAGGATTGTTGTATTAAATAAAATAGCACATGGGGCAATTTTTAAGTACAGGTTAAAAGTGCTGTACAAAAGAGAAGGTGGTAGTACTACCAACATCTCTGCTTTTCATATTCGGAACCTTTTGGAAATTTCCAGTCCTTGGGGAGACCTTAAATATGGACATGTAGAGAAATTTTACCAACCCTTAAGGCAGAAGCAGCTTTAGTTAATCCTACTTAGGTATTTTATTAGCTAAGAACCTAGGCTCTCCCACCGTGGCTTTTCTTTCAACGGAGCACAGCATCGCTCTCAGGCCACTCCCTGAAGGCCAAGGTGGGCCTTGTTCACCTCTACCTTTCAGTTGGAAAGGGCACAATAAATGTCGCAAAATAAATAACACCTGGGCGGGCTTTATTGATATTTACTATTCCATACTCTGCCCAAATCCGTATTGAATTCTTGCTAAAGAGGAAAGCTAAAATTTTCAGCATTAAATAAAAGACAGAGGGACTTCCCTGGTGGTCCAGTGGTTAAGACCGGGCTTCTACTGCAGGGGGCACGGTTTCGATCCCTAGTCGGGGAACTAAGATCCCGCATGCCACGCTGCGGGGCCAAAAAGAAAAAGAAAGAAAAAAGAAAAGACAGAAACCCTATATAATGCAAAAAGCGTTTGTTTCTGTACTTTTCAGTGACGGTCTCAAGCTGCGGCAGTCAGCGGGCCGCGCGGAATGTCAGCGCACCTGAGACCTCTATAACTCGGGAACTGGGACTTCTCTGCGAGGGGCAGGGATGACGAGACAGAGGCGGCCCCCTCGGCCTCTTCGCCGGTGCCCGCCTTCCCGGGGGCGCGGGCGGACAGGGTGCCCACTCACCTGTACAGGTCATAGCCGGCGGCGCGCGCGGACCCCTTGGTCGGGGCGGTGGCGTGCTCCGAGAGCCGGACAAAGCGCAGCCGCATGCCGCCCTCCTCCGCTGGCCGGACCCTCTTGCTGGGGGAGCTGACTTGTGCCTCTTGAGAGCAGGGCATGGCCGGGCGACACGTGAGCACAAGAGGGAGCGGAGGGAACAAGAGCGAGCAGGGTGAGCGCAGCGCACAGTTCTAAATTTCCCGCCAACGGCTCCCCACTCCGCCCCCTCCCCCTGGACGAGCCCACAGTTCGGGCGGAGAGAAGAGATGAGGCTCGAATTTGGGGTTGGAAATCCTTCTCGGAAAACAGATTCGGGAACAGAAGGTACGGAGCCTTTTAAAGCTTTCCAAACACAAGGCATGGATCCAACGTCAGTGGCGGCCTCTCCGGCCTTGCCCTCGCCCCCAAATACAAAACCACTCCCCTCCCCCGTGAGGGGACTCGAATGGACTCGCTCCCGCCCGCCGGGGCCACGGGCCCTCCCACTGCGCGCGCGGCCCAAAGCCCGAGGGCTTCCTCAGGTCCCGCCGGCTGCCCGCCCCCTCTCCGGCCCCGGGGGCAGCCGGCCGGGCTCCCAGCCTCCCCACGCCCCGGAAAGCGTCTCTCTCCCGCCCGGGCCCCGAAGTCACTGGCGCTGCGGCAACCTCGGCTCGGACTGCGGGCGCTGCTCAGCGGCCGGAGCGCGGGGCGCTGCACGGCCCCCGGCGGGGTGGGATCCTGGGGCGGGCCTAGCCGGGAGGGCCCTGCCGTCTCCGTCCCTGGCCTTGCGCGGCGCGCGCCGTGAAACGCCGAGCGGAGCAAAAACGGAAGGAAACGGTAGCCGAGCACTGGGAGAGGGCAGAGGGAAGGCATTTGCTCGAGTTGGGCCGCAGGTTGGCGCCGCTCCCGCTGGACGCGCTGAAAGACGCGCCCCGCTGGAATGACCTCGGAAGCAGTAGCCGCCGGCGTCTGACGAGCGGCGCGCGGAGGCGGCGCGTCGACAGCCCTGCGGCGGGCGTAGGCCCGGGCCCTCCCGGGAAGCTGCGCTTTCGGCGTCCTGAGTCTTGCCGCCGCCTCCGGCTGCCTCCGCCTCCCTTTCTCGACGCTCACCTTTTATCTGGCGCCGGTGTCCCGACGTCGGGCCCTGAGCTCTGCCGATTTACCTGCGGCGGCGCCGCCCGCGGCCCTGACTCGCCGGCTTCTGTTCTCTGGGGCCGGAAAAGCGGCGGAACCGCATCACGGTGCCCGTGACGGGCACGGCGCTCAGTGCTGGGCCTTAGGCGGTGGGCAAGGCAGCGAGTTCGGTTTCCTCCCGGCAGTGAGAATGCAAGATGGAGTGTTGTTTGTTCTCAGAGGGGGCGGGGGACATCTCAGCTGAATTCCTAGCACTCTTTCGGATGACCCCATAGGAGCACAGAGGAGGACCCCGTGGCTGTGATTCTGTGATTCGAACAAAGATCCCTGGCCACACTGGTATAATTTACATAGGGATGAGGAAATAACTTTTCAGGTAATTGTAGATTGATTTTTCTAGGGTACAGGTATCTCCAGCTATCTCTGGAACTGACGCTAAATCCTCAAAGCTAAATTGTAATGCACTCTCTCAAAAGAAATACACACTATAAGGCACTTTTAGGAAAATGACAAATAAAAATGTTAGGGAATTGTTGGGGAAGTTTTCAGATTTCCCTTGCTGTGCCTTTCCTTACAGGCCCCATCTTTTCAGTCTCCTTTACTGGCTCTTCCTCTTAAATGTTGGAATTCCTCTGGGTGAGGAATGCTCTGCCTACACTGTTCTCCCACGGCTTTAAATGTCTATACTCTGAGGACTCTCCAAATTTATACCTATAGCAACGTGATCCGGGCCCTCTTCAGCCTCCTCTAGAGCCATAATCTGGCTCACCCCTTGCTCCTGGCCACAGGGGCGTTCTAACAGTTTTAGACTCACCAGCCATTCCTGCCTGGGGGTCTCTACACATCCTTCCTCTGTTTGTGCTCCGTGTGTTTCAAGTCTCACTCATTTCAGAAAGACCTTCCCTGACGACTGAAGCAGCTGACCTCCTCACCATTTTCTAGCGCACAATCAGCTGTTTCTCTTCACACCACTTGTACTACAGTCTGTATCTCCCCTATGTATTTATTTTCTCGTTCATTATCTGTGTGCTCTAAGAGACAGAAACTCCATGAAGGCAGGGACCAAATGTGTTTTCCTTCACCATTGTATTCCTAGGGCCCAGCTTAGTGCCTGGCTCAGAATGGTGCTTGATAACTATTTGTTAGATGAATGAATGAATGAATGAATGATAAGAGATCTCCTTGCCTGTTCCATCGGGACCCCGTATATGATCACTTCTCAAAGACTTCTGATTTTTCTGTCCATTCCTTTATGTTTTTTAATCAAAAGTGTTTTCCACGTAATGCTTTTTCAAGGCCTGCTAATGAAAAACATAATTCCCTTCCCAACCCTTCCCCAAACACCCTCCCTCAACTCTCACTCCTCAGGGGCAATACCTCCAACTTTTTTTGGCTCTTTGTATCAGAATCTACCTCCCTGTTTCTAAATTATATGTTGCTATTGATTTTTTTTTTGATAGCATAGAAATTACTTTCTGGGTTAGAGTAGCTGAAGATTGTCTCCACCCCATTCTGCCAATAGCTTTGTAACAATTTTTTGTGTAAGTCAGCAGTTAGTATTTACTTTATCATGACTGTGTCAGTATTGACTGCAGAGACAAGTAATATGAGTATTTCCTTTTTTTACACCTGTCTCCTTCAAGTTAATAATTGCCTTGTTTTCTTATTTGTCTTCATTGGTGATGGTGTTTTTGATTCACCTATTGCTTATTTTTTCCAAATGTTCCAGAGGATCCTGTATCTTAAACATCTGTCACATCAAATGAAACACTGAAACCTAAATCGCCTGTCAGTTCCGATTTTCCCTCCCTTACGCGGCTATTCTCTTGCTCCAGTCTGTGCAGTGACCATCTAGTCCTGCTGAATAGCTGTCATCCTGGGACTTCTCTTTGCCCCTATCTTATATTGGAGCCCTGGTTTTATGGATCTAGTATCTTCCTCTTAGTTTACTTCCTAATTTTGCTGAAGTATTTTCTCTAGTAATTTCCTAAGGATGTTTGCATTAAAGATGGTTTTGATGAGGAAACCCCTCTATCTTGCAAAGGCCTGCTCGCCACTCTCAGTTAAACAGTAAAATGAATTACTAAGAGTGATCAGATAAGGGAAGACTGTCTCGCTCTCAGGCATCCACCCCAAGCCTTTGTTTGAGACCCTTTGCACATAGACTTGTTAAGTGACCATTAACTTCAACCTGCAACCAATGTGAGAATGCAAATTGGGACCTTAGTCCTGATAGGAATGGAATGTCCGGCTCCTACAAGTTCCTGTTAGGACCCCCTGCTATGTGTGTAACCCATGGCAACTCCTGTGCTGTGTAACTGCCTGTGACCTATAGTAACTTGTAGCCAATCAGTTTGTACCAATTATAGCTGTATGTTTTGACCTATATAAGGAGAAGACTCCCCTGAAACGGGGCCCCAGAATTTTGGAGCATTAGCTCTTCTGGGTCCGCCGGCTCAATAAACCTGAGTTCTCCAACTCTCCGAGTGTTGTGCTTGGTTTCTCATGGGATCAGTTTTTTTTCTGCAGCAGTTTGAGTCCTTGCATATCCTAAAGTGTAATGATTGTAAGGACTCCCTTTACCCAGACCCACGCAAAAATCTCACTTCATTCATGAAACTTCCTTATAACCAGTAGTGAGCTCTGCCTTAGCTTTTATAACACCATGTTGTTCATTAGCCATATACTCCCATTATGTTATCATCTCAAGTACATGCATTTTATCTTTCACATTAGTAAGAGTCATAAACTTTTATGAATCTTTCAAAGCACCTGCTTCAGTGATTTACACAAAAATGATTTGTTTGGCTTCTAATTATATCTAGCACCAAGAAAGTATTCAGCTATTTCTTCTGTCAGTGTGGATACTGAAAGTTTTATTATTGTTGCTTTTCATGTGAATTTATTTTAGATTGAAAAGAGAAAAAGGCATGATCTAACTGGGAAAGAGTAATAGGTTAGGGATCTGAACCACTAAGCATTTAAGGAATATTCCTTATGACAACCGAAATATAATTTGATACGAAAATACACCTTAAATTCAAGATACTACAGTAAAGAACTAGATGTGTTCCAGCCATAGTTTATTTCATGCTATATAGTTATCATAATATAATTATCCTGTCAGTCATGCTGATAATTTACTTAAGTCTTGTGCCAATGTGAACCGACTGAGAATGCAAGCCTGTACCTTACAATCAAAGTTGTCTTTCTTTGCCATTTTAGGGATTTTTCTCTTTTTAACAAGGACAGACGTGGTGATTACTTTATGTCAGATATATTCTAAGTGCTTTATAAATATTAACTCATTTAATCACAAGAACCAGAGAAAACAAGTGCTATTACTATCCACATTTTACAGATGGGGAAACCAGAGCATAGAGAGGTCAAATAATTTGCCTAAGACCACACAGCTCACAATCAGAAAGAGATGGAACCAGGATTCAACTTCAGGTAGTCGGGCTTTGGAGTCCTTGCACTTAGCCACTCTCTGGGTTTATATATGCCTAAAGAGACTATGACAACTCTTTTTTTTTTTTTTTTTTTAAACTCTTTATTGGAATATAATTGCTTTACACTGTTTTGCCAGTTTTTGCTGTACAACAAAGTGAATCAACTGTGTTACAACTCTTAATACTGAGCCTGGCTGTGTTCTCCAGGTCTGGGAAAGATCTGTGTAGAAACTGACCCAGGCATTCTTAGCTTCACAGTTGATTGTGCTCTCTTTGTTGAAACATTTCTTCACTGGGCCACACTCTGGTTTTCCTCCCACCTCACCTGCTGTCTCTTCTCAGTCTTTTCTGTCTCCTCTTCTCTTTTCAACCTTTTCTCTTGCTCAAGATAAAAAGCCTTAGAGTCTTGCTTCCTCCCTCTTTCAGATCTCATCTAAAAATAGTTAAGAAAAGCACCACCTAATGCTTTACCCTATTTGATTTTTCTTCATAGCACAATACTACATGAAATTATGTACATATTTATTCATTTCACATGTATGTTTCTTCCAATAGCATGTAAGCTCCATAATGCATTTAAATCTGTCTTAATGTGGGTTCCTTTCAGATGTCCTCTGTTTCTTTTTACCTCTTCTTGCCTTCTTTTAAATTATTTATTTTATTTAAAATAATTTAATTATTTTATTATTTCACTTTTCCCTCTATTAATTTAGAAGTTTACTCTCTGATTCTACTGTTTTAGATAAAACATGCATGCTTAATTCAACAGTTTCAAAGATCTAAAACAAAAGTACTGTCTTTCTCCTGGATAACGTAAGGAGCTTAGAATGCTTTAACGCCATTAATTTTTCTTTTGGCATATAAACTATTATTGCCTACTATTTTAAATGTATCTTTTCTTGAATCACAATAAGCATTATTATTACTACTTTTTACACTCATTTTAAAAAATGTTTACCCAGACTTTTATCACTTTCTTTGCTTTTCTTCCTGCATCTCAAACTTCCATCTCGGATTACTGTCCTTTTTGCTCAAACTTCCTATGGAGAGGGTGTATTCTTTGACAATCATTCAGGAAAGGAAGAGATGAGAATATTAATAGGAAAGTATCATAATGCCCATAACTGTACAATTCTGTAGCTGAATTTAGAACATCCTAACATCGGCCAAAATAGCTCATTTATCATGCCACACTTCACCTTGGCTAAAAATATGGGCAAGCCAAAAAATGACAGAAGCCATACTTTGGGTTCTGGTACCAAAATTTAGAAGTTCTCCTTTGTTTCAAGCCCAGAGTTTTTTGTTGTTGTTGTTGTTTAATTTAATTTTATTATTTTTATTATTTTTTGGGGGGTACACCAAGTTCAATCATCTGTTTTTATACACATATCCCCATGCTCCCACCCTCCCTCAAGTCCCCCCCACCCTCCCTGTCCCAGTCCTCTAAGGCATCTTCCATCCTTGAGTTGGACTCCCTTTGTTATACAACAACTTCCCACTGGCTATCTATTTTACAGTTGGTACTGTATATATGTCTGTGATACTCAAGCCCAGAGTTTTTTACACGGAGGACAAGCACCAATTAGCCTTAAGATGGGCAAGTCATATGCCTCTCTTTTGTAAAAGGACAATTGGAATAAGGGAGTTGGGAAAGAACTAGTATACAGGCACATCAATTTCAGTAAAAAGTACATATGTATGACGAAGTTCATTCTTTTAAAATTGTTTTGTCCAGAATGCCATCAAGACACCTCCTGGGATGTCTTTTTACCCCCAGGAATATCTATAGCCCAATTTGAAACCACTAAACTAGCGTATAGCTTGTGAAACCCATAAGAAAGTTCCTACCAGGCTCTTGGGAAGAACACAAAGATTAGATAAATATATGTAGCCTTTTAATTTCATAAAAGCAGTACATGGGTCATAAGCATATAAGTAGCTCAGAAGACTGACACTAAAGTGAGTGGCTGTTAAAAAACAAAGAACTAGTTAATAGTCAACAAAACAAGCATTTATTGCTAAAAAAAACTACTTTGGACTAACTCATAAATTCCTGCCACAAAAGTTCAAGGGGATCAGAATAGTTAACATAAAAATTCAGAACTATAGTTCTCACTATGCACTGAGTACCCAATCTCTTAATTAACATAATCATGAAAAAGCTGACTCTGAATTATGCCATTATGGGTAGGAGTACCAGAAGGTGAAAGTTCTGTAATCACAGCCCAGAGAAGGACTATTGTTATTTTAAAGCATCATCAACGTTTCAGGAAGAAAATAAAAGCAGATGGCTTAAGAGCAGAATATACATGAAAATCATCTAGAAAGCTTGGTCATATGCACGTCCAAACCCCACAACAGACTGACTACTTGGGATCTCCAAGGTGATTCTTGTTGCCCACACTTGGTTAAGGACCACTGCTTTAGGGAATTTATTTCTAGAGAATCTGCTGGGGTCAAGACTTGCTGGAAAGGATTTCTTCATATTTAACCAATATTACAAAATTTACCAAAACCACTGTACTCTGGATCGTTTTGATAGAGATTCCATTACCTTAAATATAGGGGTAGGTCCAAGGCCTTTGTTCCTAGCAATAAACTTGTAGTATAATTTTACTAAGAATAACTGCAGGCCAGGCATCATTCAGAATATCTGCTTGTTACTTTGTTAACCCAAGTGGAGGCCATTAAAACCAGTCACAGAAGGAGCCCCACTAACAGTTAAATAAGACTTAAAGGCTGAAACTTACTGTAGAATGTAAAGTGAAAGTTTGAGCAGTAAGAAACTTGATATATCTGACAATTCTAATGGCAAACTAGTCAAAGAGGAAAGAGGGGAAGGGGGATTATATGGATTAAACCGGAAAGTTGTCCCAAGAACTGTCAACTCTAGACTTCCACTGTCTCCCTTGGCTCACATGATCTCTTTCAAATCATGTCTCCCTCTTTCATCTTCGAAGAGCATCTGACTGGACTGGAAAATCAGCTATGTAATATACTGTCATGGAACCATCCCTACTGACTGGCCCCCAGTTCAGAGATTAGTTATATGGTCCACTCCGGCCAGAGTAGTGGAATTGGTTTCACCGCAGCACCCTGACTGATTTTCATCAGTTGGGCAGTGTAACTGGTAAGCACTGCAAGAGTTTATAAACCAACCAGTTTATTCCTGCTGTTCAACGTTTCGTGATGAAGCCTCTGGAAAATTCTGTTGACCAGTCTCTCCAAGGAATCTTTTCAGGTCATTTTCAGCAGTATTCACTAACCTTCCACTTTGAACTTTGGCAGGTTCAGAAAAGGTGCTTCAGACCTGATATTTAGAGGAGCTTAGTTTGAAAACATTGCCATTTGTAGGCTCTTAAACAGGGAAGTCGAATGAGTAGAGTGATAATTGACAAGAGATTGATGAATAAGAGTTTCTAAGATGACCTGGAGACTTGAAAGGCTGGAGAAATTAGAAATTTTCTATTGTGCTAATCCAAGCTTGAGGTGATGAAGACTGTATATGTTTTTACATGGCTGCTGTAACAGATGACCACAGCAAATCACCTTAGTGGCTTAAGCAATACAAATTTATTATCTTCGGTTCTTTAGGTCAGGAGTCTGGCATGGGTCTCACGGAGCTAAAATCAAGGTGTTGGCAAGGCTGCAATCCTTTCTAGAAGCTCTAAGAGGAAACTCATTTCCTTGCCGTTTCTAGCTTCCAGAGGCTGACCACATTCCCTGCCTTGTGACCTCCATTCTCCATCTTCAAAAACAGCAACAGCAGGTTGAGTCCTTATGCTGCCATCTCTCTGGTTCTCTGGTCATAGCTGGAAAAGTTTCTCTACTTTTAAGGACTCATATGATTAGATTGGGTCCACCCAGATAATCCAGGATAATCCCTCTATCTCAAGGTCAGTAATCTCAATGACATCTGCAAAGTCCCTTTTGCCATATAAGGTAATATATTCATAGGTTCCAGGGATCAAAGTGTAGATGTCTTTGGGGGCCATTACTATGTCTACCATAAACACCTAGAACAGATATTTTAGGCAACCAATAGGACTTCCCTTTTATCTGGGTTGATGGCCCATAGAGTCGATTTGGTGTGGAAATGGGGTGGAAGAGGTAGAAGAAGATAGTGAGGTCAAACATTAGTCTTTCAGGCAATTTCATCCCTTTTCAACCATTCTAGGACATGTGAAAGTCTGTCTGCCTGCTGCCTTTAAGAGGAACAAAAAGCAGGAGTGTCTTGGGGAAGCTTCCAGATCTGGGATCAATAAGCCTTACAAATGCAGGCCTGGTTTTTTTCCCCAAATGTTTCCAGGGATGGGCTTATTTTCTCACCTTCCCTGAGAGCACTGGTGCCTCTCCCATTGGCTCCCAGTTGCTGGAGACCATTTGCCTCCTTCTTCTCCTATTCCCTCACATGGGCCACATCTCTGTCAGGCTTACTTCCTGGATGGAGCAAATGGAACCAGGGAACAGGATATGGAGAATGACTGTGGAAGCAGAATTCAATGTTGGGGCCACACTGGAATTGGTATGCTAGTGGAGACCCACTGGGTAGTTGATTTAGGTGCAGGTGAACGTTGTGGCAATCATTCTGAGCAGAATGTGAGCAGCAGAGCCTTTCTATACCACTGGGGGTGGCTCCAGGAAAAAGGTTGCCTAGTTAAGACACCACCTCAGACAGTTTTGATCTCTTTATTTCTCAGTCTTGTTGGTTGCATCTGATTTCCTCCATGACATTAAACAACTGTTGTATGATTTTTCTGTTGGTAGCACACAATTTTTCCAAGTTAAAAAAAGACAGGAACAAAAAGGTTATGCTTTTCATCTGTGTCTGTGTAAACAAACCCAGTAATTACCATAACTCAAATTGATGCTGAAACTCCATATTTTAATGTGCACACTGTCGCTCTTGCTACTAAATCTCTGCATATATCCTTGGAAGTTAATCCTGAATTAGGAAACAGAAAAACTGATTAAAATAAAATTGGGCCAAATCCATGATTTTTATATTCATAAGATTCAAAATTTCTATGAGGAAATGTGCAATGCAAATTGAATTATCTTCCAGAGTAATAATAATAATAATTAAAAAAAAGGAAACCAAAACAATGGTAAAATATGGGTATCCTTGCAGAGAGATGTATGAATTAGACTTGCTGTGGTTTGGTTGACTGTGATTCAGTATTCTGCCCCTCTGAAACAACCTTTACTTACCAGTCTGCATAGACTCAATTCTCTTAGTATAAAGTGAATATTATCCAGTTTTCATGTAGCAACATTCCCTCAAATTCTACACTTTTATCAAAAGAGGTTTTTCACTGAACTTGGAAGATAGCATTATTAGTCTTCACAAATGTTCCAATCACTATCTTTCCTAATTGCCTTTAGGACAAGAGAGCAGTTGTAAATGTTCAAAGAAAAATCAGGAAGGTGAAAGGCCATTGTTTCTGTGCCTATTGGCATGGGGTAGGTGAAACTGAGTATTAAGGAAATAATGTAGAAAATTCAGGTCTCCACATTTTCTTTTCATAAATTGGGCTAATTTTAACATCTCTACCACATATTCTTCTTTTTTCCCTCCATACCCACTCTTGTCCTTCTCTACCCTGATTTCTGCCTGGGAAGGCTGACCTGTAGGGACTTAACCAATGAGCTCTCTTGCTCTCTGGCTTGCCTTTGAGTTTGGCAAGCTGAGAGCCCCAGCAGGAGGTCAGAAGGAGCGGGGCGGGTAAGGTCCGAGTTCCCTGTGGATGGCTGTGTCTCTTCTCTGAAGACCATTGCTCCTGTCGAGGCTGCCCTTTCTTCCGGGCTCTGAAAACTGCTTTCTCCCCCTTTCCCTTCAGACCTGGCACTGTTTGCATAAGCTTTAGGGTACGGCACTCTCCTTTGTGGTTTTGGGTTCCCGTATCTTGCCAACTCTTTATAAATACCCCTTTTAGTAAATTCTCCTGAAGTTATTCTAATTTGACTGAGCTCTGTTTCATATTTCAACCTTTACAGAGACAGAATCTGGTTCAGCCAGCCCTATATCTAAGTCCTTCCCACGTCTTGGAGCCACCATCATTTCTTACCAGGACTACTAACTGACCTTTCTATTTCTAGTCTTTATGGCTCAAAATCTTCTAAAGGTTTCTCATCACAAATATAATAAAATCCAAATTCCTTACCATGGCCCAGGGCCCTGTATGATCAGACTCTTAACATTCAACTTCACCTTGAATCATGCGCATCTCCTAGGTTCTAGAATATGCCAACTTCTCTTTTGCCTGAGGGCCTTTGCAGAAGGGGACTTGACCACAGATAAAAGAGAAGGCAGGAATTCAGCGCTAGATGTGGGAAAGAGAAAGGGAACAGATTTTCCCCTGGACCCTCCAAAGGTAGCAGAGCCCTGTCAACACCTCGATTTTAGCCACATAAGATTCCTTTTGGATTTCTGGCCTGCAGAACTATAATAGAATAACTTTCTATTGTTTAAAGCCACTAATTTTGCAGTAATTTGTTAAAACGACCATAGGAAACTTAATATGTACTCTAATCTTCAGATCTGAGGTGTTTCCCTATTGCAGTAGCCTTTCTCTGACTCTGCTTCTCTTTGCTTTCCATCGCATGGCTGCCTTCTCTTTTATCTATGGTCGTCTCCTTCTGCTCCCCTCTTACAAGGATACTTGTGATTCTATTTAGAATAGATAATCCAGGATAATTGTCCCAAACTCGAGCTCATTAATCGCATCTGCAAAAGCCGTTTTTCCATATAAAGTAAGATATTCATAGATTCCAGGGATTAGGACCTGGATATCTTATTAGGGGCATTATTCAGCCTACTACAGCATATCTCAGCAGGGGGGTTTGCCTTAGATTTTTATGGGGAGGAGTAGACAAGTTACAGGTGGGGTTATTTATAGTTGGGATTGTTTTTTCAATCAAAGGAAGTTTCAATGGAACAGGAAATGTTTAGTTTCAGGGAAACAAACAATTCTAATCTTGGCTAATTATTCCTTAGGCAAAGAAGAAAGAGGATGCCTGTCTGACCCTGTCAACAGATTCAGGCAAAAGGGGAATGATCTGGGTTTGACCTTGTCACCAGTAAAAATGGGAGCCATCTACAAATCTTGTGGGAGTCATGAGAAAGAGTGGACAGCAAGTGTTGTCTAAGCCATGTGGGGAATGGTGGTTCATTGCAGTTAGTCATTTTCTAGAACACAAAAGGGTGCGGGCTTTGGGAGAAAAAAAGATTGGGGAGATTTCTTAACCATCACTATTTTCTGGGGGCATAGGGTTAAGGTGAAGTTCAACACTGTTATCACCTTCTCATCCTTAAATATATTTTCATAGATGTCCTCCTTGAATACTCTATGTAAGTACTGCCCTTTCCATTATTCTCTGTCATAGTTTCCTCTTTATTTCCTTCACAATATTTTTCATAATCCATAATTATTTTGTATACTTGTTTGCTTGTCTCTCTAGACCGTAAACTTTTTGAGGGTGGGGAAAATGGCTGTCTTATCTTAAGAGCTTAGAACAATGTATCTGTATATCTTTAGAGCCAGGCTCAGTTTTGTAGAATTGACAAAAAAAAGCAATACCAAATGGCCAATGAACTCATGAGCAACTGTCTAGTAATTACCTCATTGGTAGTGAAATAAATTAGGACAAAAATAACCGTGAGAGAAACAAAAGCAAGTGAGACATCCAAGGGAGCAGGACCCACATGTTCAGAGACACACAGTGATCGGGTGTGTGGGATGTGGGCCATGGCTGGTATGGGATGAGGCCTGAGCCTGGTGGGCTGAGGCTCCATGGTGAATCAAAGATCAAACCTCAAAGGAGGTGGAGCTCTATACTTCCTATTCCCTTCAGTGCCTGCATTCATTCACCCTTTCAACAAATATTTTTGAGTGTGTTCAGTTTGCCAGGCACTGGTCTAGACTTTGGGGACCTAGCAGAGAACAGATCAGATAAAAAATAGTCTGGCAGTAAATAGAAGTGATTAAAATTAATAGTGCTGACTGTTAAAGAGAAAAGCAAAGCAGGAGAGTGAGATGTGGAATGCAGACTTGCCATTTAGAGAGAGGGGCCAGGGAAGGCCTCAGTGAGAATATACTTTCTGCCAGGTGTGGGATTGGGGATGGAGGGCATTTAACCAAACTTGAAGAAAGTGATGTTTGGAAGAAAAGCATTCCAGGCAGAGCGCACAGCAGACACTCAAGTCCTGAGGTGCAGACTCACCTGTAAGAAGGCTGGTGTGGTCTAAACAGAGTGACAGAGGAGGGTGCACCGTTGCAGGAGTTGAGGCCACGGAGGCAAGGTTTGGGGGTTGCAGCTGTAGGGCCTTATACGCTTTTGTAAGGACAGCAGCTTTTCCACTGAGTGAAATGAGAAACCAACGGAATATTCTGATAAGAGGAGTGACATGCTCTATTTCATTTAACAGGATTGCTTGGGCTGCTATTTTGAAATGAGACAGAAGAGGATCAAGGCCTGTTGCTGGAAGACTCTTTAGGGGGCTACTGTGTGATCCAGGTGAGAGATGATAGAAGTAGCACAGATCAGGGAGGTAGCAGTGGAAATGATGAGAAATGGTTAGATTCTGGATATACTCTGAAGCCAGTAGAATTTGCTGATGGGTCAGATGCAAAGTGAGGGAGAGAAGTCAAGGATGATTACAAGATTTATGGCAAAGACGGGGTTACCATTTATTGAGATTTGGAAGAGTGCTAAAAGAGCAGCTTTGGGAAGGAAGATCAAGAGCACAGTTTGGGACACATTAACTCCATGGTGCACAGTAATACTTTTTTAAATAGAACTCATTTTGAAAATGTTTCTGTGAACATTGGGAAATTATAGAACTGGTGATCATATCTCTCCAGTGTGCTGGTTGCGTTAGTTTAATGTCTTTCAAGACCTGTTATTGCTTACTTTTCTAACTTCTTACCTTCCCTGAGAATATTTCTACCACTTCTTTGTTGAAATAAGTACAACAGGAACGTTAGAAAATCTAAGCATGTAACTGCTTTGGAAATAACAGAAAAGTCTGTATGTGAAATAGCTCCTTTTCCTGGTATCTTGAGCATCCAAAATTGCAGATGAATTGAATTTGGAAGCTGAGGAAAGCCTCCAGCTTTGCGGAAAGAGCTGCATCAGAACAGAGGCCCAGCTTTGGCCCCCCAGGGCTCTGCAGCTGAGTCCGCAGCTTGGCAGTTACCACGTCTTTCCCTAAAAAGTCGACTCTCTAGCTTTGGCCCCAAACAACCCCGTGCTGAGAGATCTTCCAGGCTGAGAAAGAGAGCCCAGGCTCCTTGCTTCAGATGTCATTGCTTGTCACCCTCTTTGAAGTGATGACACTCATAACCTGGATCTTGGCCTCAACCTTTGAGTTCTCCTTCTGTATCCCTCATCTTGAACTGCCCAACCTGAAAATACACTCTTTAAGTCTCATACAAGAGCTCCAAACACTCTGCTTCAGTGCAGTCATTCCATGTAAGTTAATTTTCCAGGTAACTGAAGCTTAGCTGTCCTCTGATGTCAACCACATGAAGGAAAACTTTTCTGAGGCTGAACTGTAAACCTTCTTGCTTTCTTAACTAGAGTGCATAGAACAAAACTGAACTTTTCTGATATTAGGCTGTCTCCTCACAAAGTGATGATGTCCTCAGGCTGTAGTGAGATATGTAGAACCTGTGCCTCCTACACTTACAGCCTCAAACTGCTGTGTATTTGAGGCTTGTATTTTCTTTTTAAGAACGTTTCTGATGTTTTGCTGTATCATCCCTGCTGTCATTTATTGCTAGTTACTACTTGTTTATTTGGATGCTTCACAGGCCATTTTTAACTTATTAGCTGATTTCAAGCTTGGGTCTTAGTAGCTGATACATGATCTTCACAAATGCGATGTAGCATTTGCGGTTGACAGAATTGTGAGGTGGCCCCTTCATGTTCACACTCTGTGTGATCTCCTCCCCTTGAATCTGATCAGGACTTATGAGTATGATGGGATGGCTGCTCCAATGATTAGGTTCCCTATATGTTTGGGAAAGGTGAAGGGACTTTGATTATGTAATTAAAGTCCCATAATCAGTTGACTTTAAGTTAACCAGAAGGAAGATTGACCCAGGTGGGCCTGACTTAAAAGGTGATCTAGAGGTAAGAGGTTTTCTCTCCTGTTGGCTTTGAAGAAGCAAACTATCATGAATTCTATAGCAACAAGAAAATTAATTTAGCCAACAACCACATGAGGTTGGAAGAGGACCCTGAGCCTCAGATAAGAACACAGTCCTGACCAATACCTTGGCTGCAGTGTTGTGAAACCCTGAGCAGAAAACCCAGTTTAAGCTATGTCAGTCCTCTCAACCCATGGAAACTGAGATAATAAATGGGTATTGTTTTATGCTGATATGTTTGTGTTAATTTATTATGCAGCAATAGAAAACTAATACAGCATCCAACATTTGGAATTTCTGTTTAAAAAGGTAAAGGCATACTGCACTTGCAATGCATAGGTTCATACGAACTTAATCACATTATTATAATTACCCCATCCTACTATGCATAATATCAATTCTGAGTTTTATTCCGCTCAGGAAATAAAACTCCAGAATCTATTAAGATTATACTTGTTCATTCCTGAGCTTCAGCAAATAAAATATGCAGGGCTGTAGTGGGAAATCCAATGCAATGTTTCCCTTTTCTACTACTTTTCCTACCCAGGAGAGAATCATAAATTAGAAAAAAAAAAGATCTCATGTTAAAAAAAAAACCCAAATGGAATAAAACTAAACTTATCAGTGGCTGTGTGGTAGGGTCAACTTTTTCTACATGATATTTTAATTACTTACTTATGTTATAAATAAGTACAACAAAATATCACGATGGTATAATAAGATCTCTTATATTTTTAAGCACTTTATAAAACTTTAAAAAGTTTATTTCATATGACCTTCACAATATATATCACTTCAAACATGAATTAATAACACAGCCTAGCAGGCTAGTAATTTGTTTATTTATACATTTTGTTCTTAAAATATTGTTTTTGAGTAATAATTGTTGGCATAGAGTAAAAATTAAATCTCTTTTTCACAGCAGTCCTTCATTAATCTTGTTTTCCTCTCCAGAGTCAACCCTTACTTATTTCTTGTGCATTTGTCTAGAGGTATTCTATACCATTGCAAATAAATACTCAAACATGATGTGTTAATTTTAGTAATTTATATTTTACTAGAAATTGATATATTTTACTGGAATTTAATAATTTACCAGAATAGAGTTTTAAAGGGCATTCTTCCCCATAGTTGGAGAAGTATAGTTCCTTGCTTATTTGTAAATGTGTATATTTATATTTTATCCTTTGACATTACTTTTTCTTTAAGCAATAGCAACAAACAGCACGTGAGTTTATCAGTTGTACTCTTTTGTCTGTTCCGAAAATAATAATGTCTAACAGTTAAGTATTTACCATAAAGTGCTCAGCCAAGTACTGTGCTCTGCTTTTAATACACACAATCTCATTTCCTTGCAACAACCCTCAAGGGTAAATCTTTTAATAATGCTCATGTTATGTGTGAGAAAATGGATTCTTCAGGAGGCCAAGTAATGAGCCTTCCACTAGTAAGTGGAAAAGTGAGACTCAAATTCATCTCTTTCTGACTCCAGAACCTCAGCTTTTATTTTACTTCCCTGCTTTTCTTCCTTAATGTCTTCTTCATGCTTTCCTCCAATTACCTTGCACAGTTTCTAACTTCGAGTTGACCATTAACTTTCATTTTTCTTATTTATTAATAAATCCATTTATAGATATAAGTCTACCTCCAAGCCTGCTTTATCAGCATAAAATACATTTTGTTATGTGGAATTCTCAGTGTCATTTTTGCTAACTAGTCAAAAATGTGTTATTTCTTTTTTGACCTGAGATATTTAGAATTTTATTTTCCCAGTTAGTAAAGTTTTTGATGTTGTTGTCTATATATTTATAAATAATGTTAGTTTTATTGTATTGTGATAAAATATTTAATATTTCCTATTTCTACATTTTAGAATTTACTGAGTTATCTAATATATAATTTGTTTTTAAAAACATTCTGTAGATTTCTAAAAGACAGTGTAGTCTTTGTGGGTGAGCACTATGATATATATTAAATCCATTTTTTTAAAAATGTAGTTTGAATTCTCCTATACTTGATCTGCCAAAGGTGGTGATATAGGTGAGCCGTTTCCTAAGAAAATTGACTTTCTCAGTGACTCCTCACTTCCAACAATTCCTTTGTTATTTATGTCAATATTATGTTATTTATTTACATAAAGCTCTATTATTATCATAGCTATATTATAGCTATATAGCTTTCATAAATATAAAAAAATGATGCTCTTTTGTCCTTCCTAATTCTTTTAATCTTAAACTTTGAACTTGTTTGCCAGCTCTATTCTTTTTTGTTTGAATGTTTCTGTATATCGTTTATTCTTCTGTTTTTAGCCTTTTTTGATGTATAATTTAGAATATTATACTAGCAGATAGAATAGAGTTTGATTTTATTTATTTTTTATTAAATTTGAGTGTTAAAAAAGATAAACACATATATTAAAGATAAACACATTATATTTTCTGTTTATTTCTTGTATGTTTGATCTTTTAGTATTGTATTGTATGATTTCTCCTTTTTTTTAAATGAGAATTTTTTTCTGACTTTTTGGGATTATTTTTTCCCTGTTTTTATGCTCTTTATGCATCAGAATTCATACACAATATTTTAAATTCTGTTAGGAGACAAATTTAATCTATTAAAAAACTATATTTGAATCTAGAATTACCAAAATTATTAATGCCAATGACAAAATAGTGTCCACTGATTTTCCCTTATGAGAAATGCTGAGTCATTAATGCTCCTCCTGGCACCAAGGATCTGTCCTGTGAAAAAACAGACATAAACTGAGTGGAAAGGTGAATAAAAGAGTGGGACTTTGAAGTGGAACCAAATTTATTTCACTTATCTTTTCCTTTTTTTATACACACAAGAATGGTATATGATTTAAAATCCTATACCTACATAAGCCTGAAAAAGGTATTGCAATTAATATAACAAAATGCCAAGTGTTAGGATATTATGTCATAGTTTAAATGCAGAAATATTTCTTCCTTAGTGTGTTTAGAATGGTGTCATAGGTGAGATGAAATATATTTTCTTTTCGAAAATACCTTTCTACATTAAAAAAAAAATGGAGACTGAGATGGTTCTTTTCCACATCAGAAATTCTAAAGAGGGAAGACTGACCAGCACACCTCCCCAGGAGAGGAGATTTTATTCATAGACCAGGGCTGGCATGCTCAGGGGCAGCTGGTAGCCCTGTGGGAATACCTGGATCAGATGCTGGGGCCTGAGCACTCTTGGCTTGACCTCTTGCCTCTTATTGCAACTCGTGGGCATGCCCTGATCTATCAGCAACTGGGATATCTGGGTCATACCTAAATAGGAATTTCTCCTGTTCTCCCCTTGGGAGTCCAGACAGATTTCATCCTTATGTCAGTGTGTCGCCTACACCTTTGCCAAGGAAAACATTAGAAATCTCTAGGTGGACTGGCTCTAGGTGACCTGTGCAACAATATACAGCCAGCAAGGATCCTGTGGATGCTAAGTCTGACAACAAACAGATGTGCTAATCTTCTGTGATTGACACGGGGACTTTCACCACATCACCTGGTAATGATTACAATCCTCCTATTTAATTTTAGCAAACAGCCTGGTTGATATCAACTTCCAGTGCCATTTTAGGAACCCAGCAGCCAAAGAACCGTGAGACCCAGGGACAAGATTGTCCATCTTTGAGTTTTCTTCTCTGTACAATATCAGGAGAATTGTGCATCGAGGGCTGATTTTCTCTTTGGCTCAGCCTCTATGGCTGGCACATCTTTCTGGTGCCTTTCAAGGGCACCTATGAGATGCTCCACTGCGATACCTATGTCTGCTTTGGGTGCTCACCAAGCACGCCATTTGGCCTCTCTGGGCAGCCATTTCTCAATATTCTTGGCATCCAGCAAAAGGGATCCTACCCAGTGCTGCCCTCTGTCTGTCCTGCCTTCAGCTTCTTACCTCCACCTGCACACTGGGGGGAGGTGTTAGTGGAATTCTCCCAGGGTCCCCTGCAATTATTTCCTGTGACATGTTGAATTTTTCTCAGGAGCATTGGTTGCAAGCTGACCTTTTCTAGCTCCCATCACTCTCATCCCCTGTAAACTCTAGCTTGATTGTATTTCTAAAAATCTTATCGTGTGAATGGCATCCTTCCTTAGTTTCCTGCCGTGATGCAGAACTTTCCTATTTGTGTGTTTCTTTGGTCATTTCAGAGAGGATCTGATAGACAATGAAGAAAGAGAAATAGATGCCTTTGCTCTCGTGTGTTTTGTTTTGTTTTTAACAGAAGTCTGGTCATCCTGCATTTAGAGTGTCTGCAGGATACACAAAGAGAATCACCATGAAAATTAGTGATTGAATATATGGATCTGAGACTTAGGGGAGCTCTGAGTTAGAAATATAAATTTGGGAGGCATCAGCCCATTGTGGGAGTCAAGTCACAGGAATAAGGAAGACTGCCTAAAGCAGTAGCTCCAAAATCTTGTGGATCATCAGAATATACAGATTCCTTGGTCCTTCTCCTACAGATTCTAATTAGGCTCATGATTGTCCCCAAGAATCTATAATCTTTTTTTTTAAAGCTTCCTTTGAAAGGGCTGTAAAATTGAGTATTAAGGGAAAAAATTGTAAGACAATGCTCCCAGCGTGGTCTTCCTCACATAAGAAAGTTTTACGTCTATATGTACATGGCTATGTTGTAGAGATGGTGGCAGGGTCATCAACCGAAAAAGTGATGAAGATTTTGAAAAGTCGTTGTGAGAAAAGGGTAGGGATGCTGATGAGCCATGTACAAAGTGAGGGGACAGAGAAAGCTGGATATCAGTGAACATGAATGTATAACCTTCTCCTTCTTGCTCAGCAACCTGAGTGGAGACGTAGAGATGGTAGGAGGTTGGGTTAATAGAGTTGGGTAAATCAAAAGACAATGATAGGATACTAAGGGCTACAAAAATCTGCTGGCATCTGACCATAGCCCCCGTCCTTTCAATTTCCTGCTACCCTAACCTATCCCCAATACAGCTGCTCTTGACCTCAAGATCACCAGTCCCTTACTGCCACCCATCCCCTTTATCCCTCAGTCCACGTTCTCCTCCTTTTTTAACCTGGTACCCAAGGGACATTGCGTCAGCCACTCTTTTGCCAACAACCCTCAAAAAATTAAATAACCAGTTTAAGGTTATACCACTAATAAATGGTGAGACTGAGATATGAACTTAGGCCAGTCTGAGTGTTGTTGTTGTTGTTGTTTTTTACCACTACTTTATATGACTCCTGCAGTTGTCATGGTAATGCCCCACCCAGACCCTGCTTAATGAAGGACTTACTTCAGCTGTCAGGCCCTTTGGGATGCTTTAGCTGCAGAGAGTTGCCTCATCCAAGTTCACACTTTCTGGGTCACCCACATCCAATGACTGATGAATGTGGGAGTATAAAGGCCTGGCACTCAAAGCCCTTCTTGGGACTCCTCTGAAGGGACATTCTATCTCCAGAGCTCCCTGTGGGGTCGCTGAGGCTGCCCTTGGGACTGCATCACAGCTCACCTTTCCCTCACCCTTCCATGGGTGTTGATCCCAAGGGCACTCCTTAATAAACGTGCTCCACGCGAAACTGTCTCTGAGTCTGTTTCCTAGGAGACCTAACATAATAGCTTCTTCAAGAAACAAGAGCTAGAATTTCCTGTTATAGAAGTCATATGACTTTTCACCTTTTCCAGAGACCCTTTCAAGTGTTTCAGGGAAGTGTCAGACCTTGAAGTGTCAGACCCATGAAGCTGGATGTTTTTTGCCCTGGACACCAGGATGGCATCTAGCCATTTGGATTTCATGTTCATAGGGCTCGAGAGAGAGGGCTGATTCAGGCCTGAGTTAAGTCCAATGGTGTCGGATTTGGAATAGGGATATCCTGCTTCTTAAGCTTTGCTGTTTCCCTTTTCCCTCCCACGTCATCCTTCTGAGGCCGGAGTCTGGCTTGGAAGGACTAATCTTGAATCCCAGCTTTAAATGACCTGCAGATGAGGCAGCTTATTGAAAATTTCAGGGTCACATCTGATACACCATTGGGCCATGGTTTTAGCTACTGAAAAGTAAAAACATGACCTAGGCCAGAGCAAATGAATTTGAGTGCTTTTATTTCAGGTTGATTTTTTTCCCCCTCATATTCAATCAGAATAAACAGTCATAATATGTCAGGAAAAAAAATAAGCCATCCATCAGAAAAAAAATGTTGTTTTTTTTTTTAATGTGATTAAGTAGTGTAGGAATACTAACAAATGAAAAAAATCAATACTTGTATATTCCAAATTTGCAAGTTTCTCCACTTCACATTTTAATTATTCTTTTAAATCTATACAATCACTATATAAAGTAACTAAATATATGATTCAGGATATATTTCTTTATAACATGTTGAAAATGTGTGGTATTTGGTTTTCAATTAGACATCTAGGAAGATTGCAAATTAATACCATGCTGGAAATGTCTAAATAGGGAAAGCAATTAAAATTTATATATTAAGAATGGAATACATTGCATTTGATTGGAATATATGTTGCCTCCTAGTCCAGCTAATACATTTTTCAGTCAGCCCCAAACTGAAGACGTCTGTTATCAGTGATCGCTCAGATCACTCTAAGTATATAATCTGTGTTCTATTAGATAACCTTATTTAGGTAACTGCTTTAAACATTGTGTAGAATCAAGTACTCCTTAAAGTTTTCAGTTATTGATTTTCAAATCTTCTTTGTAGGTGTAAGCTTCTCAGAAGGCCAAACATAATCAAGTTTCCTGCCCAGTTGGTCTTTTCCTTTGATAACCACCCATGGTTATTATACCAGCCTGTCAATAAGCATTTAATGAGAAACTGCTGTGGGGCTGAGGCCTCTACAAGGGCCTAGAAGCAAACAAAAGATTAGGTGTGCCTGGAAAAGCTTACAATAAGTTGATGGTTTTCATGGGCATAAACCAGCCTGGGTTTGCTTAATTTTCTTGTTTATCAACAGCAATGACAAGATGTTTCTCTAGGGGTAGCATTGGCTTTGACACCCTCTTAAGCTGATAGAAAAAAAGATAGTTCCCATTAAGTAATAATAATAACAGTAATAAAAAGACAAAGTTTACTTGGAATCCTGTAGGATAGTCTCCAGAGGTTTGCACATCCACAGATCAGATTTACAACATGAAGTACTGCAACATGTTTCCTAATTATTCATACCTTAAGTTAAAATGTGTTCGAATCCTTTATGTTTTAAGAGTAAAATGTCAGGACATTTTTGTGATTTCCTCTAACTAGTAAGACAGGAGGGAGGTTCTTCGTGAGGATTTCCAACCAAGCCATGTACAACCAATCTGATATAGAGCCTTTTCTTGCCACTGGAAGGCTCCTGTCAGCATGGAAGAAAAATAAAGAACAAACGTGACAATTAGTACAAGCAGTAACATCACCAGTTACCTGAGCTATGCAATAATAAGTGGCCTGAACTTTTTATACTCCTCCCCCACAAAATGAAAGCACTGAAATTATTTTGAATATAGATGTTAAACTGATATGTTTCTCAGATTATGCAAATATCTGCAAACCAGAAAAATAGGCTTGGGCATTGTAGAATAGAGGCAAAGCATACATATAATAATTTTTCACTCTTTAAATAGAAAATGTGATCAACTAATACCTCTCCCCAGTTTTGGGGAAAAAAAATGATTTTCCCTTATAGTTTAAAGCTCTTATATTTGGGAGAAACAGCTATTTGAGCCCTATCACCCAATTCAGGAGACCAATCTATGTCTTAAATGGACAGTGCTCCATTGTAGACCTTGTTTGAAGACATACTTACCTTTGTACATAGGAGTCAGTTCATGAGGTATAAATGTGAAATTGTTGGTTTTCATGTTTAGCAATGAATCTTTAGGTAAATATTCATATTTTCAGTAGGTACACCCCTAACATTAGTGGGGTGGAGGGCAAAGAGTGGAAATGGAAAAGCCCACTCCTTTTTCTGCTGCCCTGGCCTCTTCCCACATGGTAAGGCGCTTTGCAAACATGCTGTGGACTCCACATCTCAGGAGCAGCTATCCAGGGAAGGGGCCTGTGGACCTTGGTGGCTGACTTGGGGCTCATTAGACAGGGAATTCCAGGGTTGGTTCCTGGAGTGTAGTCTAGAGGGGGAGCCAGGGTTCTAGGTGGGCATGTGCTATGCCCCTGGCCCTTTGGGTGGGGCACACCTGGTGGAAAGTCCAAATGGAGCCTTCTGAAGCCCATGGGCCTCAATTGTCAGTGTCTCAGGATGGCATTTATTTTCCCTTGCTGTCTAAAATCCCATATGTTCCAAATTTAACTTTCCACCTGAATAGTTGTGAGCTTTTAAATTGATTAACCCAGGTACATAAGGTTTCTTTGTAACAATCTTAAATGTCTGCAATGATACTTACAGGACTATGAGATTAGCAGCTCTTGAGTGCTCTTGTAAGAGTTCATTCAGTCGAACTTGACGGTAACTCTGTGGACAACATTCAGATTTTGTTGAGGGCAGTTTTCCCAGAATTATGAAGGAGAATCTATCTCCTTACCTCAAATTATGGGCAAATAGGAAAACCTCATTTTAAAAAAATTACAGTTATTTCATTCAGTTTGGAAACTCACAGTGTTTTAAAAACTCATGGGAACTTTTGGAAATGTAAAGAATAAGACCATTGTCCCATAGTGGCTTATTAAATTCTAGAAGAAAAAAACAAGCAAGCAACATGGATAACAGTAAAAAGAAGAGGAGAATGGCCAGTGCTGGAGAATAGGTTTGCAGTTGAAGAAAACCAAACTAATCTTGATACTAATTTGATATCCTAAGAACATAGATTCTACCCTAGTCTATATTTAAGCTCTTTGATTTTTACCAGCACAGGGGACTGATTTCAATGAATGAGTCCCCAAAAGACTCATTTGGAAAAATAACTACAGTAACTATTTTGCAGTGATGAGAGTAATATTTATTATTACATTTCACTGATTCAGAAACCAAGGTTTAGATAAGTGATTTGGTCAATTTACATGAAAAGTTTTTGTTAGAACTGGGCAGTTTATCACACACAGAGCTGATGATTCTTAGCTCAGTATTTTTTCCACTAAATTTGAAAGGCTTTTAGTATCTCCTGCTCTAATTTGTTCCAACTGCAGCTCCTAATATAGTTTATTTAAATTTTGTAGTTTAGTGGTTCTTGTGGTCCTTTTCCTTGAATGTCTAATTCAATTTAGATGTCAGTTCTTCTGCCTTATTCTTATGTCCCTGCCCTTTTCATCATCCTCACTATTGCAACTTCTTTCAGCTCAGGCCAGATGCCAGTAACTCCCGTCTTATTGGGCTCTCCAGAAAAGCTCACCATTTTACATCCATCCTGCAAGATGTGCTGGATCCAACTTTCATATTCATTGTTTCAATTACATATTTTCTCAGATCCGTATGTTAGTTTTTATAGCTATTTTATCAGGTTAAAATTCTTTTATTGTATTGTCAAACTGTGAGTCAATCTATATTTACTTTGCATATGTATTGACTTAAATTATTTTAGACTGATGGATCTGTCTCCTGTTCTATAAAATTAAATTGGAAAGAAGACTTCACAATATGTATCAATAACCTGTTTTTAACTTAGAAAATTGATTTTATACTAAAAAATGAAAACAGTTTTCCAGTTCCTCATATTCAATAATATGATTGAAAAAGCAATGAAATATGCAGAAACCCTGGAACTTGAATAATGAAATTCTATAATAGATACATTACTTCTTGATCTTTATATCCACCACTGTTTTCTTTTTCAACTAGTTAGACAGCAAAGTAAAGATTAAGGAAGACAAGTCCTTACCTTTTCCTTGACTGCTTCTAGTTCTGCATCTGTAATTTTCCATGGAGTTTCTCTCTTTAATTTCTCAGCAGTTGTTAAATCTTTGCAGCTTTCATGGAGACGATATGGTTCAATCATTTCTTCAAAGACTTTCCAGCTGAAATTGGAATTATAAAAGAGGCCTCACAGTGGGAAACTAACTCATTATTTCACAGATACTCTAGGTATGACTAGCTCTGCTGGCTGCAGAATCAGAGCTGAATGTCATGCAAGTCTTTTAAGACTTATCTTTGCAGGGGACTTTCTGTGAGTAAAACCATGGCTATAGTAGTGCCTCCCCATCCAAGGAAAGGCCTTAACGTGTGTGAGGCCTTGATAGCCTACTAGGTATTAGGCCCTCAATATAAACACACAAACACATAGATAGTAATTATTCTGCATGTACATGTTCTACATAGTATAGTCAAAGACACAGTTGTAAAGTAGACACTTTAACACATAAATGAATTTCCATCTGCTTATCTTATAGATTCTATGGGAGACATTCATGAATTAATGTAGGAGATGAACTAGCATCCCTGAGAGCTGGATAGGGTTGCCCTCCTACCTTTAGTCCACATGGCAACACCCACTAACGGCAGGAGGCTGTGGGCAGGTAGGAAAATAGCAACGAAGAATAACAAGTGAGCGAGTTTAATGGCTATAGAACAATTTGAGTGTTTGCTGTAAATAACGCAGCCTTTGTCCTTCTGGGGTCTGATGTTGCTGCCTGAGATTTTCAAATAGCTATTGTTCAGGTGCATGTTAGAGGAAAGAACAAAAATCAATAATGTTTTAAAATCTGAGGCTATTTTAGAGCAATTAAGAAGAAATCGTTAAATAGGAAAGTAGGAGCAGTATCTCAGAGCTGTGGAACATTTTAAAAATTGCTGAAAAATCTCATTCTTGTCTTCATAAGAATCTCACAAGATTTATTTTTAAAACAATAGCACAAAACAAAGCTTATAATTTATAGGAGTAGTTGTCTTTACTATGCTACTGTAAGATGATATGAAAAATAAAGTTCTCTTTGGTTTTATATAATGTGGCTTACTTATAATTTAGTAACTTTGGAATGAGCGGTAACTAGAATCAATGTGCTGTTAGCTTAAGAAATTAGAATATGAAGCAGTGAGTTCAGTGATCTCATCAGTTGTACTGATTTAGGATTTGTACAAAGTACAGAGATTACAAAGGAGTAGGTTGTCCCTACCAGTGTGCTTTTTCTAAGGGATTGAAGAGATACTTAATGGAAATTGCTGCTGCTTTGACTTATTTAGAAAGGTAGACAACGACAGGTAAGGAATAAGACTGATATGCCCTATTATTCTTTCAACCACACAATACTTTTATCTGCTCTTCCTCCCAACAGTACTGTGCTTTCAGAGACCTTGGCGGTAATCAGTGCAAAGTTGCTGGCCTAGCAGAAAAGAGCCTGGGTTCCTGCTCCAGCTCTTCCATTGTCCTCCTTGACCTGGATAACCTTGCCTATAACAGGGGGTAAGAATGGCTGCTCAGAGCTGGCATGAGATTGGTGTGAGAGTTAATATAATGATTTGAGTGACAGTGCTCTGAAAAGTATGCAGTGCCCTATAAAAGCAAGGCCTTTATTTAATTCAACAGCCATAGGACTGAAGTTAACAATTGACAGTTTCTCTGTGTAAGCTCTACATCTAATTATTTTGATCAGGATAAGAGTTTTCTTTGCATCTCCGTCCAGGTGCTTATTAGAAAGACCAGTTCAAAATTAGTTTCCTAAGAAATGGAAAGTGGAGAGGAGACGGCTGGTTGTCCCCCTGGCATCCATACTCTGTTTTTGCATTATAGTTTGGGTGGGAATGACCCTATCCCCAGCATCAGCCAGTCAGCACAATTCTCTTCCTTCTGCCAGACTGATTGGCCAGGATGGGCACATAATCCAGGCAAGCTTGACCAATAGGCACCTAGCATTCTACTGACCACAACGAGTGGCTTAGTGGCTTGGGTTGGTGTTACCTGAATGCAGCCCATGATCTGAGTTCAACAACTGGGGAAGAGACAAACTTTCTTTCCCACTTGAACACAAAAGAGCAAATATGTAGTTCTGGTTGCTATGGGCAGTCATCTTGGTTTTATAAGCTAAATCAACTTTGATTGATGATTTCATAATGTAAGATATAGTAGAGAGAATGAAAGAGAATTAGTCCTTAATTGCAGATCAATCTTCGCCTGAAAGCCAAAATACCCTTAGATTTTTTCAGTTAAGTTTGATAATAATTTCCATTATTTAGTCACTATGAGTTAAGTTTTCTTTTACTTGCAATTGAAGCATGGTAAGTGACACAGTAGATTATAATGGGACTGTATTTGTCCATTTATTTTCTCTAAACTCTTGCTGTTCCTTATCTATGTTTATCTTTGATTTCTTTACTCTAAGGCTTATCTCTGAGTTGGCCATTTTCCATTCTCCTAGCTTGGTGATACAAAGGTAGCTCAAGATTTCTATTTTGATTCTCATTAAGTCTGATCTTTCTCATAAGTATTTTTAATTGATTCTAGAATAGTTCAAGTATTACATACTATTAAATATAAGTGAGAATTAACTTAATTAAAAAAATTAACTTACAGCTGCCCTGCCTTCCCCATCCTTGTTCCTTATAACAAAGTTAAAAACATTTTTTAATTGCATAAAAATCCCCCCCACGTTCATATAAGATTTCTTCTCTCAAATTAATATATTTGTTGTTTTGTGATCACACTAGCATCTTTAAATTATCTCGTTAATTGCTTCTAGTTTCTCTTTGATTTCTGTTTAAAGATTGCTATCTTTTTGGTCTATGACTTTTAATTCAGTCTATACAATAAAAACTGAAATTTAACCACAAGAGCTTTTCAGTTTTCCCTGGCCCAATTATTTTCTCATTAACTTTGCTTTTGTACTCCCTTTCACCCTTGCTCTACCATATCTGTAGATAATATTTCTATGATAGAATGTCTCCATCAAGACTTACTCATGTTTTATAGGTAGTTGAAAGATCTGTTGAAGGCAGTTGAAGGACATTTAACATTAGCCTCCAACAAGGACATTTAACATTAGCCTCCAATATGGAAATCATTGACAAACTATTTTCAACATTGTGTGAAAATAGTGACCAAGAAAGAACAGTGATCACAAGATAGTTGTTAATGGTAGACCAGGGCTGCCTGGTCAAGAAGGCCCATGTGAAAGCTGAAGTTGAGACAGTGTTGTGAGCTTTGGGCCTTGGGCCTAGGGCTGCATCAGCCCAGGGGAAGAGTTCTCTTTCTCTTATTAAACCACTCAGAGGAGTTGCCTTTTAAAAATTATCACAAAGGTGCTAGGTGTGCTACTAGAGGCCATTTGTGAGATTTACTGAATGACCATTCTCTGTTCTAAAATTTACCTTTAAGTATCGGAAAAGCCATTGCCAGCGTCAGACATGTGGCTGTTTTATAAAGTAATATGGCATCAGTTATAGCTGAAGACTGAAGAGAGAAGGATGGCACTTCCCGCACACCTCTTCTTGGTGGTCTTTTGTCTTCACACTGTGGTACATTCGCTGCAGTTATTCTAGTAAGAATGGAATTTTTTCCCTGCATCTTTCTCAAGACCTTGAAATACCACAGAGAGAATCTCCACAATTGTGAAAACTAATTCTTTCTTTTTCTGAGAAAGGGAAATAGACGTCTTCATTATAGGATGTGGAGGACATGTAAGAAACATCAAATCCGAATGGTATCTAAAGTCAAATTTAGATACCAGGACTAAAGCACAAAAGCCTGGGTCCTTTGTTTCTACAACTGTGCATAGAGTTTGCTCCTAGAGAAGAGGAAACCATGGAACAAAGGTCATGGCTAGGAAGATGAAGTGTGCCTAGGCTGTGATGGACACTCAAAGAAGGAAGAGGCATGGTTAGTAAAAGAGACACATTGACATCCTCTGTGATAGGACAGAAAGGATGGGTATGCCGCAGGTAACCATGGCAGCTGGGCAGAGACTAGCATGAAAGAGAGGAAAGGAAACAGGGACTTGGGTAGAGAAAACCATATTGATGGGTAAAGAGGCAAAGGATACACAAACAAATTAATCGGCAAGCACGGACAGTCCTTAGCTGTCGATAAGAAAAACAACAGCAAGAAGAATTCAGCTATAAGAAGCAGGTGACTGATCTGTGCCCAGCATTGAGCCAGGGCTTATAGAAAATCCAAAGTCGGTAGGGGACATTGTGACTATGCTCTAGACAACAGTAAATGGTCCCATGCTTGTAGAGCACTGGCAGGCTCTGGCCTGTTGCTAAGTGGCACATACTAGGGAATCACTGGGCCTGCTGTGTTATGAAAGAGAATGCATTCCCACCAATTAGAGCTATAAGATGAGCCCATTTGATCACATCACTGCAAAATGCCAAGAGGCAGCGTATTAGGAATTAAAATTCTTCAAATGAAATGTGGAAGGCTACCAGCGGTTACCACATGACAACTCAGTTCATATCAGAATGTTAATTCCATTTACCAAGGAAAATGATCAATCTGTTCTTAATTCTTCTTATCTGTTTATAAGTGTAGAAATACAGGAATGAAAGGCATTAGTGGTATATATGATATCAGGAAATATTACATAGCAATAATCCAGGTTAACCCTGTCAAGTATAGCTTTCTTATCACAGTTAAGATGTTTTATACAGCTGTTTTAACTGCCTCATAGCCTTGGAGGAATCATGAAGACCCTCACACTACACAAAGGTTGCCGTTTGGGCAATAAGAATGCAGCTTAAATCTGGATGATTTTCAGTTAGTTATTAAACTCACCCGGGATTACAATGAATCAAAAGAAGGGAAGAGAAAGAAGGCTTGAGGCATGTGGAATGGTGACCCATCAAGAACTGCAGGAGGAAGGAGAAATGATGGTCGACAGAAGTGAGAAGAGGCCCAAGAGTCCAGCGAGGACCTAAGCCATACTGAGACCTTCGTGTCTCCCTCTACTCTCACCCTTGGAGACCCCATTCCACACCAAATCAAATGTAATAAACTGCATCTAGATCAACAGTAAATATGATTTTGGACTGTAAACAACTGAAACTATTTTATAATTGCTAAGTCATTGCTCTAAGTACTTTTTAATTTATAATCAGCTGTGATTTCCAGATAATCTTCTTACACCTCTGGGAACTCCTGTTAAGATCTAACCTACAAATTGTTTTCAAATATCATGGACTTGACAAGTTTAACAATTAATGAGGTTAAAATGATGCTGTTTTGAAGACATTTAAACAATTATTTCCATTTTTTTCACTTTTAAATTTTGGAACCAATACATTTCCTTGCCAGGCTTCAGATAGTTTTAGAGGCCGCCTTTGGGGGCTCTCATAGGCTTCCCATTCAGAATGCCCCACCAATAACTTTAAATAATGAAAACTTACCCTGACAGCTTAGGTCCAAATTGTCTGAGCTTGTGCTTCCTGTTACTTTTGCCACCATAGAAACCGATAACATGAAGGGCAATTCTAAAGTGTTAACTAAACGGTGTTTCGGCAATTCTCCCTCTCAAGCTCATCTTCACCTTAAAACCTTTCCTTCCATTAGAACCTGATAGTTCTGTGTCATGATTATTTGAAATCCCCTTTTATTATATCCTATCAGGAAGTTGCGGCAGTAAATCCATGACATTTTACCTTCTAATAATCAACACAAAAGAGGAGAGAGTACCATGGATTATCAATGGATCTTGTTAAATGTTTCATACCTTTCTTTGTTTGGCTTAACGTTGATGTCACCAATGACATGGATGTCTGCAAATTTTATCCTAAATTTGCTGAGAAGGGAAGCCATTCTGAAAAATATGAGAGGAACACTTCATCATTGCATATTTAACTATTTTTTAAGCTCTTTATTGGAATATAATACCTTTACACTCTTGTACCAGCTTATGAGGTACACCAAAGTCAATCAGCTGTATTTATACACATATCCCCATATCACCTCCCTCCAGTGACTCCCCCCCACCCTCCCCATCCCAGCCCTCTAAGGCATCACCCATCATGGAGTTGATCTCCCTTTGTTACACAGCAGCTTCCCACTACTATCTATTTTACAGTTGGTAGTGTATATATGTCTATGCTACTCTCTCACTTCATCCTAGCTTCCCCTTCATCCCCTGCCCCCCCCAACCCCATGTCCTCCAGTCCATTCACTGCATCTGCATCCTTATTCTTGTCCTGTCACTGGGTTCATCAGTACCATTTTTTTTTTTTTTTTAGATTCTGTATATATGAGTTAGCATATAATATTTATTTTTCTTTTTCTGGCTTACTTCACTCTGTATGACAGACTCTAGGTCTATCCACCTCATTACACATATTTAACTATTTTCAATCAAAGAGTTTTGTGTTTAACATATCAAAAGCAATCATGTCTTATTTCAGCTTAGCTTTTGGACAAAGGCTTTGGTTAGTGTTTGATTTTCGTTATAGTACTTGATGAGTATGGATAAATGTGGACCAAGTTATTACACTGAAGGCAAAGAGAAATTTCTGCAGGTGCAGTCACTGGAAACGGCAAACCCAGCTCTGCATTTATGTTTCAGGGAAGATAATGTGCAGCTGTCCATTCTTATCATTTGGAAAAGAGAGAGCAAGTTCCAATACTTATTGACTATTGCTGATAATTTTTATCAAGTTACTGACAAACTACTGACAAACTAATAATTGTTATGTTTATATTATATCATGATATATTAAAGGTTTTTCCCCAGCAACTGAAAATTTTGATGATTTCAAAGTTACAAAAATGTTACAAGAATAGTGCAAAGAAAGCTCAGATTCGCCAATTGTTTATATTTTGCCCATTTGATTTGTCATTCTCTTTTTCCCTATTTACATCTGTCTATCTATATCCTTCTTGCTTGCTGGCTTTCTACATCCTACCTATTTGCCATTTTAAAGTAAATTGCAGATATCAGACCCCTTTACCTCAATACTTCAGTGGGTATTTCCTAAGAATAAGGACATTCTCTTTTACAGAGTACAGTTTTTGAAAATCAGGAAATTTAACACTGATGCCCTGCTACCATCTTATCCACCAACCATTTTCAAATTGTATCACTTGTTCCAATAAGGTACTAGAGGCTTTAAGAAAACATGAATGGTTGTAGACCTCATGTTAGTTTCCATTTTAGTATGCCTCTCTTTATGAGGAATTAAATATATAATATCTTTCTAAGAGGGGGGAGAAAATGTGAAAAGCCACTGAATAAGAGCCAGTCATTATTTTGTGATTTCTGGAAGCAGCAGTTCCAGGAAGGGCTAGCACTTAGGCATGCCATGAGGGACCAAAGGCTGCCAAAGGTCATTCTCCAGATTTCCGCCAGAGACCTTCGGATGCACAACACACTTGGCAGGCTTGTTGCTCTCACAACTACAGATCAACTCTCCGTGACTAAATTAATGAGAAAGATACAGCCTTACACTGTGGCACTTGACTTTTTTATTTATTTTAATTAGAAGAGTTATCAACAGTCATCCATTTAAACACTTTCACACTACTAGTGAAAAACTGGCGACCCAAATATCTGCAGTGACTGCTGCAAAGTCTTGCAGCTTGTTGGTGGCAGAGCTGGGGCTTGGACCAGGTGCAGTCTCTCTGTTCTCTTCTAAGTGTGCTGTGCTAGAATGACTGCTTTGAGTGAACAGGTTTGAATCTCCCAGAAGAAACTATTGGACAGAAATTCCTTCAGACTCTTCCTTTCTTGGATCCACTTACGAGTCAGAACAAAATAAACATTATACAAGATAATGACACTCTCATTCAAGACTTGAGATGAGGCTTCTGTGCCAAATGCTTGTTGAAAGCATTTGTGGACGGGGATAAAAGGACTTGAAGACAATCATTAGAAAAATTACACAGATAATTTATTGACCAGAAACCAAGTAAGCTTGAGGCCTATCAGGATGATTTTGTCTTTAAATTTATTGTGCCTCAGAAACGCTTAAAGTTCCTAAAATTAAAGCATTAAAACAACAAACATCCAAAATGTTTCAACACATAAATGATAAATTACTTACGCAATTTTCTCTTCTTCTATGCGATTGATCTTCCCTCCGACATAGATTCTTAATTTACAGTCTTTCCATTTTTTTCTGAGAGTCAAGATATAGGGGATGAGGAGTGTTAACCCTGAAAAAAAAAAAAAAAGAGTAAATTATGACAGAAAGGATGAGCATATCCAACTTGAAAGGAAATGAATAGCTTTATATCTTTATTCATTCCCACATTCATAGTTCCTAAATAATTCAAATCTTTGGAGAACATGGAAATGTTATTCTTTAACTGATATCATTTTCATATACCTTCCCATGCAGTTTGTTAAATTTATCAAGATAGAAATTCTGCTCCCTAGTGTATATCCTGGAATTTCTTACCTCCATCATCAAACAACCACCAAACATCAATCATGCCTTTTCCTTGCTTCTTTTTAAATTGGGTGCTGGCTTCTACCAGTTTCTGGTTGAACTCCCCCACGTGCATCGACTGAATTGTGTTAATGCTGCTGTCTGTAATGAAAAAGAAAGTAGTACATCCATTTGTCTTTTGAGCAAAGAAACAAAATAACTTTCCAATAAGTCTATTCAGGAAAATAGAGGAAGGGTCATGAATTTGTGTTTGTTATACTCATGGGTAAACAGTGAGCCCTATTCTCCAAAAAAGGAGAGCTAAAGGTCGAATCCCAGAATAATTTAGATCACCTTCAATAGTTCAGAAAAATTTGATATTGATCTTACAATCACAGGTTTCATCATAAAACAGATTTTTTTTTCAGATCTTTAGTCATCTGTCTTAGAGTGGAACTGGTATTTAGACAGGTAGCAATGCTAAATTATCTGATACAAAAGCCAAAATATCCCAATTTTTCCAAATTTCAGATATAACTCAACTTATATTTTTAGATGTACTTAAAAGTAGAACATGTGGTTATTGGTTTTCTAGTGATAAGCAGAAGAATGAGAAGTATTCCTTCAGTAGACAATTTGTTCATTTGGAGTTCAACTTTGGTGTAAATTCCATGATTATAATTCTGGATTATAAAGGTTGTCAGGGACCATGAGCATCTTGACTCTCTATGACCCTTTGGCCCTAATGTGGGCCTGGCTTACTCTTTTGTTTTCTTTTCAAGGAGTCTTGTGAATCTAAGGCAAAGCCATTTGAGCTATTTGAATCTATGTGAATGAGATGATAAAGCCAGGAAATATGGATTAAAAATACCTTTACTTGAGTTTTCTTTAAGAGTGTATATAAAGTTCTTTAAAAAAATTTTAATGCAATTTCCACCCAAACATGGACACAGCAAAAGTGTACCAGGGGACTAGGGCAGTGTTTGCACAGAACTGTTGTTCCTATTTGGCAGTAGGGGTTTCTTTGCTATACTGTGTATATTATTTCTCATTTCCACATCTTTGAAAGTTGTGACTTCATTGCTCTATTTCAAAGCGATGGTGTCAGCATAGTGCTTAGAGTAGAGCTGACAGCCTCTTCAGAGCTTCCTCTCTGATCTAAGAGGTTCTGAGGATGCTTTGTTCTGTCTTTTGCTGTTTCCATGTTTGGGCCTGCCAGTTCTGAAGCAATTATCTCATATTGTTTCTATCTCCCCAGGACTGCTAAGGGAGAAAGGAAATATCTTTACAAAATGGACCAAACTCTGCCCCCACTTACACACAAATCCAAGCATCCTGAGGACTCATGTATGGGTGCCGGGAGGCAGAGTTGGTCCTGATCTAGAACTCAAAAAGAGTCCTCAACTAACAAAAGCCCAGAGCAGTGAAGGGGCCTACTTCAGAGCTGTGTTTGAAAATTTAGGTGTTGGAAAGAAAACATAACATAATCTTGCTTTTCTGAACAATGAGATATGTTGACTTTTAGAGGTATACATTTTTGCCAAAAGTATTGTGATGCAGAAACAGAGTTCCAGAATAAATAAGTCCCGCTTTCACTAGTAAGACCTTAGTGCTTCCCTCCTCCCCATCAGCTAGAGATCAGTATGGGCTATGACTGCTGAATATTCCATTGCTTTTCAGACTGTACCATTGCATAGAGCAGATTCAATGGAGAGTTTATTCTTCTCAAGAGTACACCAAATAATTGAAAAGGAAAGAAGGTAGTAGTTAGCATCCAGACAGTCCTATTCTAATATTTACACCCTGAAAGAACTGATGTACCTCCAACTTTAGGTTCAAACACATCATTTTTCCTAGAAAATGTCCTTTTAAGGGGAGCAACACACAGTAGGTCCGCCCCCAGCCCATAGAATGTTCCTGGCACACAAGGGTACCTCTAGTATTTGAAGGGGAGGAAATATTTGGATTTTCTATAATCCTATATAAATACATAAAAATGTATTACAGGTTAAATTTAGTCCTTGGGTCATAGTAGGAAAATAAGCAAACAGAACCAAACCTTTTCCAGGGTAGGAGATGGCCTCTTTGAAGGGCCTCTTTGAAAGGTTGGCTCTTATCAACCTAGACCAGCAGCATGCTAAGTCTCAATTTGGATCTTGGTACTTTACTTGGAGACACTGCCAGAGAAATGATCTTTCCTGAGCCTTACACCCATGAATGACTTCTGTAACTATAGGATTATTTGTGCATGAAAGAAATAAATGTTAACATTCTAATTTTCTACCAGCAGAGGTCGCCATGGACCTCATTAAATGTAAACCAGCAGCGCTTCTGGAAAGAAAGCAATTTTCAAAAAAATCAGTTATTTGAATCACCTGTTTATAAAACTTATAACAAGGTCTCATCCTGTGGTCCTCCATTCCTGGGATATATACTGAATATTCAGAGATAAGTGTGCCATTCAGCCAAAATCTGCAGGTAATTAGTGTCAAAGAAGTTCAAGTCCAGAATTCTGGTTTGTGATAAGGATGTATTTTTGAAATTAGAATTCTATCTGGATCCCTTATTTACCTGTACCAGTTGACTTTTAATCTCCTGAAATGTCTGCAAGGTGTGTGTGAGGTGTGTGTGAGGGGTGTGTGTGTGTGTAGATCAACCAGTTTGGGTACTGGGTCTTGAATTTCTATCCTCTTGACATCTTAACTAAGAATTTTCCATTTTATGGCATTCAGTCTGCTTAAGCACTATATGACTCCCAAACCAAATATTATTTTAAGATAAAGTTTTTAAATAAGATGGTACGAAGGGGGGGAATATTGTTTGTAAATGACAATAGCTTCTACCTTTTAGCCATGCTATCTTCTCTAAGGAAATGTCTTTCAGTCCTTACCTACAGTCAATAACCCCAACATCTTAGATGCTGACTATTGACCCCTACAGACACTCAAGTCGTGGCTCATCTTGTAATCTTTCTTGTAAATTTTAAAGGCACTTACCTTTTTTAGGAGTTGGCTTAGTAATATTCAGCTTGCCAGCTTTTTTAAGCAAGTTTCGGATGCCTCCACTTCCTTCTTCGCATTCATTATCTTTGATAGTGGCTTCCAAAGCCAGTCTCTCCTGTTCTAATTTCTCCAATTCATCTGATGAAAGAAGACAAAATCACCTACTTTGCTCGGAGCAACAAAGTTTCCAGAAACAATCTTCTTAACGATTTTAATATTAAAAATGGTGTCTATGCAATTAAATGATTATTTATACATAATATGATTTTTCTGAATGATTATTAAGATAATGTACATCACTAAATTGCATTCAGAAAATAACAACTAGCTCAGAAAAATGGCTCTACATGTTAAGTTATAATACATGAAGACACTGAGTTTTTTATTTGTGAGGGCAAGGGAGGCTATTTAATGCCATCTTTATTTACTACTGGCAAAACAAAATACCAGATCCACTGTATGTAAGATTTTGTACACTGAGAGCTACTGATTTACTGACCTAAGCTACTGAGCCAGATATTTTACAAATGGGAGTGACAAAATTACAGAAGTATACTGAACGTATATCAGGCACAGAGCAATGCCTCCTGAATTGAAACATAAAACTGGAGAATACAAATTAAGGAAAGTGAACCAAATCTAATAATAAACTTTGTGGGCTCCAAATACAAATTACAATGAAAAATATCCACCACCAATAATTTTTTCCAATAAGCAAAATAGTTTCTGGAGTGAGTGAACGAAGCAAAAGAAATAAAAGCTGAGGTTTCTGTGTGCCTGTCAAGAGTCCACGTTGCTAAAAAGGGTCTCATGACACTGGAGTCTGGAATAAGAGTCAAGCTGTACAAAATGTCCTGTCCAAGGTTTAGACCTACTATCCAAGCTTTGATGTTGCATTTGTCTGCCTTTTATCTTTTTTGGATTCTGATTGTGACGGAAAATTCCTAGCTGCTATGAAATGCATTGCATCCCTCTCTGACCTCAACCTGAATTGGATCAGGGTAAATAAGACTTTCAAGGCAGTCATATGACCGTGTTAAAGAATGATGAACATTCTTGCTTACAGTGGTAAGGTGGCAGCCACTCTGTCAGTTCCCCTCATTTTCTTGCCTGCTAAGGACAGAACCTTAGAAAATGAGCCAGGTTCCAAGGAAGAGAGTAGAAAACCTAGAGTCAGTGTTACAAAACACTGGTAGGGCTACTGTAAATGTCAGCCTTCGGAGCCTGTTGCCTTATCTCTCTGGGAAGTGAAGCTATACAAACTCTAGATTTATCAATTATGTACTAACTAAATCTGTCAGGACAGTCACATCCCTAGACGGTGCTGTTTTTCAGCTACACGGAATTGTCTGGCTCCTTTCCAGGTCCTAGCAATTAATCTTTTGCCAGTGGCATGAGATTTAAGGTCAAATCACCCATGTGATTTCCCCAAAGCTTCAAAGGTTCTCAAGACCAGCAGCTATAGAAAATCTAAGAAATTAGATGGATGGTGTTAAAGCTTAGACAGGAGTTGCTTACTCCTGACTTTTGAAAGGTGAATACAAGCTGCATTGCATTGGGGGTCACGATCAATTACAGCTCTGCTGCTGGCTTTCTGTGACATTGGGCAAGTCATTTACTTTTCCTATGCCTCTGATTTCCTATCTGCGAAATGGAAAACTGTAACCCTTTGCCTTTCCCACCCTCCTAGCTCTGCAAAAAGAATAAACAACAGCTCCTGAATAGTGCTTTGTTGTTCCTTGGAGAACAAAGCAATGAGAGCATTTCTATAGGCAGTGTATTGATGCAACTTCTGGAAATGGGCTTAGTCATGCAAAGCAAATTAAGTATTTTGAGAAGGCTGGGAGTTTAGAAGTTAATATTTATTGTATGCTATTGGGTGCGGTGGACTGCTGCACATTATTCATCCCCAAACGACTCTGAGAAAGTTACCATTATTATCCTCATTTCGTAGATGAAGAAGCTGAGGCTCAGAAAGCTTACGTGATTTGTCTGATGTCACCCAGCAAATAACAGGGTTCCAGTGCAAAGAAGTCTGCTTGACTCCAAATTCTGTATGCTCGCCACTATGAAGAATTTCGGCTGTTGGCTTATTGCTATTATTTCAGAGTTGTTTTTATTAACCTCCAACTCTTTATCCTCCGATGAACCTGAACACTCAGGCACATGATATAATGCCAAGTTAATTCCCCAAAATATGGTCCCCTCAAAACTGTCATTTTAAAGAGCAGACTCTAAGGGTATGGGTACACACGACAGGCTGCCCCAAAGCAGCAGCCTCCCTGTTCTGGGTGATGGCCCCCTAGCTACTACCCATGCTGTGGGGTGTTGCCGGGGGTCAGCTGTGGGGCAACCTCTTCCTTGTCGTCATCTGGAAGGCGTGTATCTGTGAGCTGCTTTGGGGGCAACTGCAAGGGTTACACTGGGGAGGGGGTTCTCTTGCTTTTCTTTTTTTGGCAGGCTCCAGCATGCCCTGTGATTAGCCACTACTTTGCCACATTCTTTGTCCTCTAATTTGGACAAAGGAGGAAAAAAAATAAATCCTCCTTTGTAAGGATTCAGCTGGCTCAGTGAACTGGGAGCTACTCCAGTAATTTGCTGGAAGGTATGTACAAAGGCCATCCTGGACAGAGCAAACTGCAAACTCCCAGGCCTGAGAGACAAAACTAGACTTTGTGTGAATGAGCCAGATGCAGCAGTTCCCTCAAAGACGACAGAGACAGAGGCTGACGGAGTCAATTCTAAAGGCTAAAATCTGCCTGCTTGGGCATCTTGGATTTTTCAGATCCACACAGTGGTATGGTCACCTACAGTGATTTTGCAAATTCTTATTAAAGTTAATTCTTAATTCTTCACTTCGTAGGTGATCTAAGGCCTCCTTCTGTGCACTCCCTCCCTTTCTCTTTTCTGTGCTAAGTAGAAGTGACGTTTTGATTATCCATTCTCCTGAATTATCTATCCGGCCTACTGCTTGCCTCTGTTTGCATGCAAAATCACGAGTAGACTTTGTCAAAACATTTCTTTCAACTGGAGTACTGGCTAGCTGACTTGCAAAAGTGTACCATTAATCACAGGAGAGATAAGGCAAGGATGTAGGAATGGATAGATGTAACTGATTCCCACGAGGCTAACTGAAAATTGCTCATTTCATCACTGCTACCACCACCACCACCATTACATTGTGATGTTCAGGATTCACAGTGCCCTTTCCAGTAGTATCTTATCTCATCCCAGCATCAATACTGAGCTAACAGCAGTCTCCCCATTCCCCATTTTACCCCAGGAAACTGGGGTTCATACAGTTCAAGTGATGTGCCTGAGGTTGCACAGCTGGGTGACCCAAGTCTCTTTTGTTTCCAGTTCTAGCGTGCATCCCTCTACCATCATTCATCAGTGATGTGCTCTGACTGCCAATTATCTCCCTGCTGAAAAAAATACCTAGTCTGCATTTTGGGAAGAAACCATCCTCAAATTTGTCAGTCAGAGAAATTTCTATAGCACTCCAAATTTCCATAATATTCTCCTTCAACCTTTATCCCACTAACTATAACTATGTGACATGGAATAGAGTTTTCAGATACATGTCTATTGTAACCCCACTAGTCTGCAAACTCCTGGATGGTAGCTTATGTCTTCTTTCGTGACACTTACCAGCACTTATTGAGAGCTTATTTTGTGTGAAGTATAATGCCAAATACTTTGCAGCCATTATATCCTTTAATCCAAAACAACAGACCTGTGAGGTAGGTGCTACTGTTATTCCCATTTGAATAATCGGACTTGAACTGAGGCCGGTCTGATTCCAAAGCCTGTGCCTAGGCTTCCCAGACTCCCTTCCTCTCACATCCTTAGCTGTGCCCATGCCTCACGAATGCTCACCACTGTAATCACCCAAGAATAGGTTGTTGAACTAAAAGAACAGCTCAATTCTGTTCAATACAGTTCAATACATTTGACAGTATTATCTCTATAAGGAAGAAAAACAAGGGAACAGTTTTCAGGGGTGGGGGTGTGTACAGTATGTATGTATGTAAGTGGGGTTGGTACAAAAGACAGCATTTGAAAGAAGCAGAGTTAATGCTGTATACAGAGTTATAAAAAGAGGGGCTGATAGCAGCTGATGGTACAAACCAGGCTGGAATGTGACAGAAGGTAGGACAGGTGGGATTAATCCAAAGAATGAGAGGCAAGGAAAGGGCTCCTTACCCTGGAAAGGGCCACCACCTGGGCATCTGGTGGGACTCTGAATCTTGCGTGTTAGATAGTTTCACATTATATCACATTTACAAAGCCATATTGCTAGGGAGAGAGAGTAAAAGCCTGCCCTTCTCTCATGCCAAGATTAAGAGGAACCCAGAGGTTCTAATGATGGAAGAAAAAGCTTAGACTTTTAGGATCTCTCAGTTGAGAGTAAGTTTCTAACTGAGTCTTCATACATTCCCCAAAGCAGTTATCATAGGAAGAACAAAGAGTGAATCCTGAGCTGTATGCTCATGCAAATGCCAGAACCACTTGAAGAGTAGTTTATTTTCAAGTGCTTTATAAATTGATTATACAGTAACCAACTGGAGTGACTATTTTAAAATTCAATTTAGTTGTCAAGATTGCCTCGAATGGTCTATTTCCAGTCTTTTTTTTTTTTTTTTCTTTTTTAACAATGTCTTTTAGAAATAGGCAGGAGTCTACACATTGCTATTCAGTCTGAATCTTAAGGATAGAGGATAGTCAATTATCTGGCAACAAAATGGAGTGCAGGGAAACCCACTGAGGAATCATGTGCCCTCCAACTTCACAGCATCCTTTTTCTTTATTAATTATTAAATTATGATTCTTTCTTGGTCAATCAACTCAAAGCTGTAAATGCTCACATGAATCAATGTGCCGTACCCCAGGTGAAGTCTAGTTGAATTGAAGGCAGGAAGCAGTCCTGCAGTGGTTGCCTTCCAATCAAGTAATTATTTACTACACTGCCATCTGTCTTTATTTCTCTAAGCCACTCCATCAGATACAGTAGAATCTCGTGCTCTGAGATGGTCATAAATTGTGCAGTACTTACATGGAACACTTGACCATAATATATTGTGAATCACATTTCGTCACATTATTTCCTACCAGTACAATTTGGACAAACTTGCTAAATACCCCTGGGAAGTGAACAATATGAAATACTGCCTTTTTTGTGTGTTGTCAGGCAATAAATTCATTTCTTAAGAGAAACTATCAGCCATCAGTATTGGATGAGTTGCTGCAGTATACAAGGTATAATGCTATGAGCATCAATCTTATTTACATAAAAAGTTATTCTCCTCACATAAGCCTGTGACACAGTATAGAAATAATTGTCATTAGCTGGTAAATTACCTATAAACTTGATTTCTATTCACTGCTTTGTTAACTACAGTATATGGGCACTCTGAATTGCTAATATTTACTTTAAATTATAATCTGTGATGACACTGTGGTGTCTGTGTTGGAAAAGCTATGATGATAATCATTAACATATTGTAATGCAATACTTAAGATTTATCAGGCTCTTATTAAGCTCTATATTGCAGTATAATACAAGGAAATGCAAGCTTATCTCTTCCAATTTAAAATCTAATATGAGGGTTGTGTCATAAATTACATAAACTTCAAAACAATGCATGGAAATGTGGGGTAAAGTTAATTTCTATCATTATGCTGTTGTTTTTCTGCATGTTCATGTATTTGTGTAGTTTTTTGGTTTACTCTAGATAATTGGTACTTATAATTATTTTATTAGCATCCTACTGCATTTTCCTTTCTTGACTAAGAAGCAAAAAATATTTCAAACATCAAAGTTGATATAAATCAGATACATCCCTTGGGAAATTAAAAGGGGATGCAGTTCACTGCCAGGATTCTTTCAGAAATATACAGAATTTGCTTGCTGTATTGCTTTATAGAACTAAATTGATGGTGCATTTTGGCAGATGGAGCAGCGAGGGGCAGGAGCTACATCACATCTTTCAGCTCAAAGAGATCAACATACAAAGCAAATGTGTAATTTAATACAAATTGTATTTTGCATTCTCATTTTTTTAGGTGGAAAAACAGTACAGCACAAAAGGCAGAAAAAATTAAATGTAGAAAGTTAACAGGACAGGGCTCTGAATATTAGATTCTTGTGATTGTCCTCAATGTCATGTCTATTTTACCATAGTCAGGCAGCCCCTATGCTGAGTTTTGAAGGGAATAGATAGAAGGAGCCTTTTTCCATTCCTATTTCTCTGATTTCACCACTGCTTCTCATTATGTAAGTCATTGTCCTCTCTAGCTCTCCTTTTAAAAAGGTAGAATAGAGGCTTCAAATGGACATAGATTTGAATCTTAGGTAATTACACACCAATTACTAGTGCTGTGAATCTTAGGTAAGCCTCAATTTTATTATCTATAAAGTGGGGACAATGATAGTATTTTCCTGATAGGGTAGTTGGGATAACTGTTGTCATACATGTGAACATGGAGCATACCACATGGCACATAATAAGTGCTCAAAAATGTTAGCTATCGTTGCTACTAATGTATTAAATTCTAGGAAGGAATATAAATTAATCATGAACACCACATGGAATTAGTATATCTGATCTGGAGATATAAAATGTCCATGAAAAAGAAAAGGGGCATGAGAAAAAGAAAGGCTTGAAGGCACCAAAGATAACCTTTATATTGCAATTTTGCATAGGATGGGCTCTATTCTTAGTTTTATTTTTTAAAGCTCGTCATACAAACTCATAGAGTATACGTATCAGATGGTGGTTCTCCACTGTATACAAATGCTTGATTTCTAATTTCTTCTTCTTTCTCCTCCTCCTTTGCAACAAAAGAATTGTTGCATCAGAAAATTCACCTAATTCACTCACGTTCCCTTCTGTTAGGTTGAAGACAGTCATGAAATGGCCAAATAGAATCTGAACCCATCAGGCACTTGCACTCTCAAATCTCTTGCAAGCTCTTCTTTTCCGTTGTCATGGAAGTCTTGGGAGCAGAGTGCTCAGAATGAGAAGAATCATCAGCATTGTCAAACACACCAAAAAATACCAGTAAAATTGCAAATGAAATGTAACTGACACAGCACAGATAATCTTAGAACAATTCCTGTAGAGCAGTGTGGACAGAATCCAGAATGCAGTAGGTTAAAGAGAGAAAACCTGATCCTCTCTACCCTGGAGACCAAATGCCGACAGAGAGAAAGCGGACAACTGGCAAAATTGCTCCAGCTTCACAGAGAGAATTGAGAGCATTGGGCATGATCTTCCTCAGCTTACCACTGTTAGAAATCCACATACTTCGTCACCAGTCCTCACCTCTTTTATCCTAATTTTAGAAGATGAAGCATTTTTTCTTCTGTGTGAGGCCCACTTTCCATCCATGCCCTTCCCTTGATTATTTCTGCTCCTCCAGGATCTTACTCCATGGCTATCTCTTTCTTTACCCTCATCTTAATCTCTCCTACTCTGCATTTTTTTTTCAGGCCAGAAACAAGACTTCCTCCCATTCTAAGGTCTATAGGTCTCCCTGTAGTAAACCTCCTCAACCTCATTCCTCTCCTTAGCTTCCAAACTTCTCATATTGTGGGCCACATCCACATTCTCTCCTCCACCATCTCATATTCTCTCCTTCATCATCTCATATTCTCTCCTTCATCATCTCATATTCTCTCCTTCATCATCTCATATTCTCTCCCTTACCTACTGCATTCTGGATTCTGTCCACATTGCTCTACAGGAATTGTTCTAAGATGACCTGTGCTGTGTCAATTATATTTCATTTGCAATTTTACTGGTATTTTTTGGTGTATTTGACAATGCTGATGATTCTTCTCATTCTGAGCACTCTGCTCCCAAGACTTCCATGACAACACAGACTCCTGGTTCCTTTACTTTTCTGACCACTCCTTCCCTGCTCCTCCTTTGGGACCCTTTTCCTGTGCCTTGGGGCTCTCAACTATACACACTTTTGGGGTTATATTTTCCAGTGTCACAGTTTCAATTTTCACCTTAATTATGATGTCTCTTGAATTTGTTTGGTAAAACTGTTATAACACATACCATAGATTGTACAGAACATAACCGAAATTTATTTTCTCGCAGCTCTAGAGAGTAGAAGTCCAAGATCAAGGTGTTGGCAGGGTTGGTTTCATTCTGAGGCCTCTCTCCTTGGTTTGTAGATGGCCATCTTCTCCTTTTGTCTTCACATGATCTTTCCTCTGTGCTTGTCTGTGTCCTAATCTCCTCTTTTCATAAGGACTCCATTCATGTGGGGTTAGAATCCAACCTAGTGATCTCATTTTACCTCACCTATCTCGTTAAAGACCCTGTCTCCAAATACAGTCACATTCTGAGGTTAGGACTACAACATATGAATTCTGGGGGGGGTTTGACCCAACAGTTTGACCCAAAACATCTAAATCTACATCTCCAATTCGGATTGCTCCTTTAAGACCACGACTATCTAACTGCCTATTGGATATTTCCAGTAGGATTTCCCACAGGACATTGTTTAAAACAGAACCAGAACCTCTCTTCATTAAACCTACTCTTCCTCTTGTGTTTCCCATTTCCACTAGTAGCACCACCATTCATTTAGTCAGCCAAGGAATCTTTTCTCCCTCTTCCCACTCCCATATCTCACACATCCTATCAAACCTAAAACGCTGCTCTTTGTGCTTCCCATGTACTCTGTCCTTTTCTTTCATTCCCTGAGAGACTGCTCTAGTCCAGGCTGTCACTTCTTCTGGCTTTGATTATTATAAAAGTCTTTTTGATTTGTGTTTCTGTCTCTATTCTAGTCCTCTTCATATCCATGCCCCATGTAACTGAAGGAGTATGAGATCCCAAACTCCAATTTCACCATATTATTTCCTCGCTTAAGTCTCTTCAACGGTTCTTCATTGTCTACAGAATATGGTCCACACTTTTTAATATGGAAAAACGAGCCTTTTAAAACCAGGATCTTATATCAGCAGCTTCCCATTTCACTATTGTCTGCTTCATACTTTTCACATCAGTAACACAAACCTGCTTTCGGTTGCCCATATACCCCATTCCCCCTTATTCCTGTGTCTCTATATCTTTGCTAATGCTCTCCTCTTTGCCAGGAATGCTGTTGTTCAAACTCTCATTTTTCTCTCCCCCAATATTGCCTGGTTAACTCCTACTCATCCACTAGATCTAAAATCAAAGGTAATTTCCTCCAGGAAGCCTTCTTGGAATTATGTGCCCCCTTTCTCTTTCCCAAAATACCCTATTATCACACTAATAATACACCCATTTTCATTATGGGGCTGTGAGTCTCTTGAGGATACAGGCTTTTATTAGTCTTAGTCTACCCAGCACTGACATATACACCATGCCTGTTATATAAGAGGTAACCCCCAAATATCCTTTTGTTTTAGTGTCATCTTGTCAGTAGACTCTATTGTGAAGTTCAGTGAAAGAGATAAGTAATGGATTAGAGTCCTATGCTAATATTTTAGTGACTCTTTAGATGTGTCCTTCACTCCCTACACAAGAGGATATGTTTAAACTCTAAGACTAAGCAAGTAGTATATGAAATCCTCTACAGGGAAAAGGCAGAATCACTAAACTGAATTAGTGTTTCTGCCTCTGACTTTGATTAGTGATTCACAGCATGATACATTCAAGCTCATTTCCATGTTAGCTACAAACCAGATCATAGACTCTTAAAAACAAAACACATGGTTTTCCGAGGAAAGAATTAGTCTTCATTTTTTTGAAACATCTTGCAAAAATTAATTTGGCAGGTTATTTTACGGAAGGTATTTATTTTTAGTGATGTTAGCTTTGTGGTTTTGTGATGAGAAGAATAATTTCTATCTGCCCTGAATTGTTTTATATTTCTGGTTAGCAGGACAAAGGCCACTTGTGTTAGCAATGAGGAAAACGTTGGGAAAGTGTACACACCTCGTGTCAGCACATGAACGTGAGCTCCAATGTTAGGGGGTTTTGTCTGTATTGGGCACTGTGCTATCCCCAGCACCTAGTACATGCTCGATGAATATCTGTTGGTTGAATAAAGAAAGTACATACCTTGCACCTGAAGAACCTGGGAGATGTCAAACCCTTGGCTGATTCTGACTATGACAACACCAATCTCAAAATCAAATGCATCACTGAAAGTGGAAGCAAAATGGTTAGTGATTTAAATGACTCCTTTAATCCTCAAGAGTTGGACGAATACTAAACTTGCTTCTAAGGTAGTATAGTCATTTTCACAATATTAATTCTTTCAGTCCAAGAACATGGGAGAAAATATTTGCAAACGAAGCAACTGACAAAAGATTAATCTCCAAAATATACAAACAGTTTATGTAGCTCAATATCAAAAAATCAAACAACCCAATAAAAAAATGGGCTGAAGACCTAAATAGACATTTCTCCAAAGAAGACATACAGATGGCCAACAAACACATGGAAAGATGCTCAGCCTCACTGATTATTAAAGAAATGCAAATCAAAACTACAGTGAGGTATCACCTCACACCGGTCAGAATGGCCATCATCACAAAATCTACAAACAATAAATGCTGGAGAGGTTGTGGAGAAAAGAGAACCCTCTTGCACTGTTGGTGGGAATGTGAATTGATACAGCCACTATGGAGAACACTATGGAAGTTCCTTAAAAAACTAAAAATAGAACTACCATGTGACCCAGCAATCCCACTACTGGGCATATACCCAGAGGAAACCATAATTAAAAAAGACGCATGCACCCCAATATTCATTGCAGCAGTATTTATAATAGCCAGGACATGGAAACAACCTAAATATCCATCAACAGAGGAATGGATAGAGAAGATGTGGGACATATATACAATGGAATATTATTCAGCCATTAAAAGGAACGAAACTGGGTCATTTATAAAGATGTGGATGGACCTAGAGACTGTCATACAGAGTGGAGAAAGTCAGAGAAAAACAAATATTGCTAATGCATATACGTGGAATCTGAAAAAATTGGTACAGATGATCTTATTTGCAAAGCAGAAATAGACATATAGATGTAGAGAACAAACATGTGGATACTAAGGGGGAAAGGGAGGGTGGGATGAATTGGGGGATTGGGATTGACATATATACACTATTGATACTATATATAAAGTAGATAACTAATGAGAACCTACTGTATAGCACAGGGAACTCTACTCAATGTTCTGTGGTGACCTAAATGGGAAGGAAATCCAAAAAAGAGGGGATATATGTATATGCATAGCTGATTCACTTTGCTGTATAGCAGAAACTAACACAACATTGTAAAGCAAATATACTCCAATAAAAATTTTTAAAAAAACAAACTTGCTTCTAGGATTTTAATGTAATTAAATTACAAAAATTCACTTTCAAACATAGCCAAGAGCTGATGGCCTTTTCTGTTTGTTTTTCCTTTATGTCTTTTAAAAATGTATTCTGAGTAAAGATAAAACACTCTTATTCAAAAAATACTATCAAATAGAATTTTGATTAAGATTAGAATTTTGATTATTCAAAATACTTGATTCTTTTCTAATATAAAGAAAACAATTGCTGAAATATTTAGAACAGAAGTTTCAATGCTGCAAAGAGCCTTCAAATTATCAGTCAAAACTCTTACCCATTGAGGAGGGATCCTACAACATCTTTGACATCAAGTTCCCAGTTTAAAATGCCTCCAGTTCCTCTAAGGAACTTTCATCCTTGACTCTGGAGAGACCATCTGAAGCAACACTTTTTCATGGCAACTCTATCCTGTTGAAATTGGCAGTTGTACCTTCTTTAAACCCAACCCAATGGAATTAGATTATCTAGAAGGGAAAGAAAACCTCACTCTTTTATCTCTGTTCTTGTATACTATTTCTTCTCTGCCCTTAAATATTGGGCAAACCAATTAGTACTTTGAGTTCATTTGAAATATTCTCCTTGGGGTTCCTTTGTTGAGTCTTTTGTGGATCTGAAGCCCAAGGAACCTTTGCACTCAGTCATCCTTTCCCAGAACGATGAAGTTTGTGATTGTCTCACGATATGCAAACAAGTCTCTAGCCAAAGTTAACCTGAATTTTCAAATAGTGATATAAATAAGTTGAGTCTGATATGATCATCCATTCAAAATTTGAATCATAAGTGAACCTCACTTAAAAAAATAGATCCATTCTAGCAAAAGTGCCACAAAGTAAATTCCTGATAAATCTTGTTTCTAAGTGTCCTTGATTATAAAAAGCAGACAGTGTGTTCCACAAAAAATATCTGTGTTAGGCAGAATGATTTTGGATCCCCAAAGGCAACCACACTGTAATCCCTGGAACCTCTGGATATGTCACTTCACATGGAAAAAGGACTTTGCAGGTGTGATTAGGTTAAGGACCGTGAGATGGGGAGACTATTCTGGATAATGTGAGTGGGCCCAGTAATCACAAGGGTCCTCAAAAGTGAAATTGGGAGGCAGAAGAGGAGGTCCAGGTGATGTGAGAGAAGGTGTGAGCAGGACTTGACCCATCAAGAGCTCTAAAGATGGAGGCAGAGGCCATAAGCAGTGGGAAGCCTCTAGAACCTAGAAAAGTCAAGGCCAGGAATTCTCTCCTAGAGCCTCCGGCAGGGGAAGCAGCCCAGCCCACACCTTGATCAAGCTCAGGAGGTTAGTGTCAGACTTTCTCTTTAAATTGAAGTACAGTTGATTTACAATGTTATATTGGTTTCTGCTGTACAACAAAGTGATCCATATGTATATATATTCTTTTTCATATTCTTTTCCATTATGGTTTATTACAGGATATTGAATGTAGTTCTCTGTGCTATACAGTAGGACCTTGTTGTGTATCCATTTTATAAGTAGTAGTTTGTATCTACTAATAGAAAACTCCTAATTTATCCCTCCCCCACCCCTTTCACCTTTCGTAACCCTAAGTTTGTTTTCTGAGTCTGTGAGTTTGTCTGTTTTGTAAATAGGTTCATTTGTATCATATTTTAGATTCCACATGTAAGTGATATCATATGGTATTTGTCTTTCTGAGTGTCAGACTTTTAACCTATGCATTTGTAAGCTAACACGTTTGTGTTGCTTTAAGTCACTAAGTTTGAGGTAATCTGTTATGGCAGCCCATGAAAACTAATACAATTAGTTTAGTTAAAATTAAAGCATACTTAAGAATATTATAGAAATTTAAAGACTTCTAGTCAAAGAAAAATGGTAAAATGTTGTACTATTGTAGTGATACCCCTTTATGTTAATAGTAATGCTGTGCTTTATGTCATAAAACAGAACAGAATGAAAAAGTTAGAAAGGGAAATACAATATGGACGTCCGATTGTCTTCCTTTTGTATTGACCCCATTGCTATGGTAATTCACTTAACTTTACCAAACCAGCTGTTTTATACTAGTACAAATTTGAGCCACCTTAACCTTGAACTTTATTACCAAGAAGACCAATTATTAATCTGGTATAAAAGCCAGAAGTCTCCTCAGCTTGATATTACTGGGTTTGATTATTTTGATCCTTTGAATTTTTAGAATGTTTTGGATGGTAGGGAGTTTGGAAGACGACCTCAGATAATTTTGTGTCAACTGATGGACGCTTTGACTGAAGATTCACAGATTTCTTCCTATTTGCTCCACCCCTTTTTGTTCCCAAAGGTGAAGAAGAAATTTTACTGAAGAATCTGAAGATAACGAAGTGTCGATCTAATCTGTTTCTAAGACTGGTCAGCAGCTGACTGTGATTTTAAATATATCAAAATGCTATTTGCTAAGCCTGGCAAAATTCTGTCGCTGATCACCTGGTTTAGCCTTAACCTACCAAACTTAGAGCAGAAGCAGGAGCCAGATAGCAGCATGTGGCATCCAGCCTTTGTGTGTTTAGGAAACACATAAGCCAGGAGGATGCATTTAATACATGGGTTCCCCAGGTTAGGAGGACTGTTAAGTGAATGTTTGGTCACTAATGCATATGATTTCAGAAGATGAAAATTATTCTTATGCTTCTTTTTAATAGAACTAATATTAGAATACTTTCATTATGTTCCCTAAATCTCCCCCAAATAATGGTAAGTGTGATGCTCATTCTGGCAGGGGCCAGAGGACAGAGCCTAGGATAAGAAGCATTGTGAATGTGCTTGCTTTGAAGAGATGAGGACTCCTTTGCTGTGTATTATGGGCTTTTAAGTGCAGCCAGACCTCTCAGCACGTTCTCTACCTTGTGGTATGAAATCAGAGCAAAGTCAGAACCCAGACAGAGGAAATCTTCCATTTTCAGAGCTGTTGACACAAAAGATGGCTGTTAGGGGTAGCGAATATTGCCCCACCTTGAGACAAAGCTGGTTATGTATTTTCATGCCTGAAAGAAAGGCTCAATTTTCTAGAATGGTCACTGAGGACACTCTGAGCTTCTCAGTATGTGTAGATTTTGTTTTCTTTTACTCAAAAGAAGGAACCAAGCCAGGTAATACTTTGAGTATATATGTACTTTTGGAGGTCGCATAGCATTGTGATCATTAGTTTAAACTTTGAATTAGGTTGGTCCTGGGTGAGAGTTTCAGCTTTGCCACTTCTAAAACGCTGTCATTTTCTGCATTTTATTTGCTTTTAAATGTGTGTGCCTCTACTCGTAAAATGGGAACAGTAGCAGTACTTACTTCAAAGGCTGCTGTTGAGAATTTAGTGGGATAATTTACGTTAAGGACATTTGCCTGGTGCTGGCTGGTCTTTTCAGGATTCTCATTATTACCCCTTTCCCAAGACTTCTTCAGTTTTTAGATATTAGATGTCACATGCCTTTTAAAACTCACTTTTTGTCTATAAACCAACACTGCTACATGTCAGAGGTACCTGACATATGGGATCCTCATATCAGCAAAGGGAGAGCTGAGGCTCTAGGGTAGTGAACTCGTGGTCCAAGGCTCAGGATAAAACAACGACTGAACTGAGCACACCGGTCAACCCAAGATTCCAAGTGTTTTGAAAGAACAATTCCTTCCTTACCCAGCTCTCCTTTGCTTTTGATCGTATAAATAGGTTTTAAGATTGTAACTCTTAATATTTACCTTTTTCTTTGTCACTGAATTCTGCCCCACTACCCTGCCTCCTCTGATGCCATGATTCCCTCAAGTTCTATGGTTGGCAGTGTTTTTTCACTTTGGTAAAGAATTCAGAGCACCAGGGGAATGCCCTCTTCTCAGGCAATTTATTCTGTACAACAGTGTCAGTTATGTTATGCCCTGGTTAGTGCTTTATAAACAAGAGCACGTCTTGAAAGCCATCACTTACTGGATAAGTCCCACGTAGTTTTCAATCTCTGTCAGGGGAGCCTTCCTCCAGTTTTTTTTATACCCAATCACCAGAGTGTTTGGTTTCATTCTTCCTAAGCCTGAGGCCTAAACAGAAGAGATAAACACGTGGGCAATCCTTACCAGACCAGGAAACGACCACTGCAAATGAAAAATAATGTCCAAAAGAGCACTGAAGTAATGTTCTGAAGATTCTGAAGATTAGATTACATTTTAGTGCGTGTCCTTCATGCCCGTACTCAAGCATAAAATAGAAAGATTAGTTCTAAATCATCTCAGCCACAAATGGATTTTAGATGACAGAAATGTAGCTTTTCTAAATTAGCAGTCATTTGCATTTCTTCTGATACACTCATTAAAATGGTTCAATAATTTAAAATCAAGTGAGGGTTGGTTTAACTGTTGGCATACGTGTTGTAACTTAGTGGTTCAAAGCTCATTTCCACCTGCTATATCCATAATGTCATTAGCAATAAAATCCATGTTTGGAAAATTCTTACATAGAAAGATCACTGAAACATCTACTTACATTATTTATTGAAGAGTAACTGAGCTGTGTTTCCGGAACCTAATCCTCTTACATGACAGTATCATTAATAGCCATCTTCCATATCACAAGTTTCATTCCCCCCATTAGATGACAGAATATGGCCTCCAGTTAATTAAATTTAATCTGGCAATATTACTGAGCACCTATTAATTGCAAAGTGCTATGTTAGGTGCTGTGAGAGAGCAGTGAGGCATATTCTTTGGCCTGAAGGAGCTTAGAATAAGGTTAAGGTGACAAGATATATACAAATAATTATAATTCAAGTGCAAATGCAGTAGGAAATCACACGGAAGCATAAAGGAAGAACATCTGAATTCCAGCTAAAGATTCATGAATGGTTTCACGGGAGAGGTGGCATTTGTTTTGGACCTTGCAGGTTGGTTAGATGTTGCCAAGTAAAGGCAAGGAGAGCAGTGGAAGTGAAGGAAGGATATTCTGGGTCATGGGAAGAGGGAAACAGATGACCAGAGTGGGGTATTTTAGAGGGGACAGTAGCAAGTGGAAAGAGAGAGGCATTGATGGAGGGCTCCGGAAGTGAACTTTGCCTCTACCACGTTTGGTACATGGCCCTTAGAAATGTACAGGTAGCAGAACAGCTCCTGAGAGCTGTCATCTGGCCCCTGGCAGGTGCATGGCAGTATGGATGTAGTCTTTTCCATGACTATAGTTTGGGGATGTGGTCATTCATACCATAATTTCTTCGATGTAAAGAAGGCTTTATTCAAAAGGCTGTAGTTGTCAGTGCTTCCCTTTAATACCACCCTGTGCTGCCCTTTTTGTCATGACCCCTCTGTTCTCCACCATTTTTCTTTGAAGAAATTCAGGTGAACAAGCTTTATGCATTATCAAATTTTTTTACAATTTCTTCTGGATTAATATACGAATTGTTTTCCATACCAATGTCCTTTCACTCCCGGTTCTTATTCTGCATCTGTCCTCTCATTCCTAGTTGAAATTTTTATTATTTTACTAATCTTCCATGATAATTTTACATTAAATGTGTATTCCCAATGTATTTAACCAAAGAGCTACTGAAAAGTAACTCACTATGGAAAGAAAAAGCATCTTGTAACTACATCTATTTCTGTGATTTATCAAATTCGTAACAGATGAAAAGAGACTCATTGGGGGTAGTAGGTCTTTCAGAAATGGTTTCTCTGCAGACAGGAATGCATCAAATACTCTTACTCTCCAAATATTACAATTTAATCAACATGTTTTCTTTCCTGCCTGTATAAGCCATCAGAGTTACCTGGAAGCAATCCTGAATTTTGACACTCTTGTAGATGGCATTTCTGAAAGCTAAATACATCATTTAGTATATCATAAATACATCATCTAAATACATCATTTAGAATCAGGTTTTTCCAACCACATTAAAACCCAAATTATTAGAAAGCCAACCCCTACGAGTTCTCAGTTTCTCTTGGATTGTTTTAGGATTCTCTGGCACTCTAATTTATGAAAATCGGAACTAGGGAAAGATTCTATACATTTATCATGGAAGGTGAGGAAAAAGGAAAGAATAAAGGAGAAAAGATGGAAGAACTATGGGCTTTCGTGTTGAACCACAGAGATTATTACATTTTTATTTAACATTCTGGAAATAAATTAGGAGGAGAGGGAGATTTTATGCCCAGATCACCAGGCGTTTATTTAGTCCAGTCTTGCAGCTGCCCTCACACCATTTGCAAAAGAAAAAAGGAAAAGAATGCCTGACTTGAGCATTGCTATATGCAGTATGAGATGTAAAAATAGTTTGAAGTTTTAATAGGATCTTGAATGTCGTCAACTATCAGAACAAATTTGCATTTCAATAAGTATGGGGACAGAATATATGCTGTTGGCCAAAGGCAACCTCATTTTCCATTTCCACTATATCACTCATAGTTCATTGTAATAGAACCCCTCTGCTTCTGTTTTAGCTTTGCATATCCCCAGGAATTCAACATGAATTCCTCAACCATCTGCACTGATCTCTGATGCTAGTCTGCCTAACTGGAGCCATTCCATTTGGGAGCTTCATTAAAATGGAGTGCTAATTGTCTTTTGCCTCTGTACTCATTCCCTCAAGGCCAGCCTTACCTGAAGGAGACTTCGGACACCATCCCTGAAACAATCTGCGGCCACTGCAGCATAAAAAGCCTTGATTTTGTTCTTTATAAGCCAGGCCTGCTTTTTTGCCATGCCACTGTTCATCTCTTTCACACACAGCTTGCGCGGTCCCTGTACGACACAAGGAAATATTGGTTAGAAGCCCTGCTATTCCACATTGCACTGCTGTTGTTTTCTAAAAGACAAAAATAGCCAGCAGTGCCCCACTGAGTTAAGAAATGGGAAAGAGGGGAAAACACCTCACTAAACAGGGTTCACGGAAATTCAACCTTCTGGGGAGGACCTGCGCTGCTCACAGTATTCACTTTCCATGCAGAACGTCTAGATGTATCAACACCTGCTTAATTACCTGTCTCATGTCAAATGAAAGAAAGAGCTGAGAGCATCATGGCACATGAGAAAAAGACTGCAAATGTGATTGAAGAAGTTCAGGATAAATGTACAATCCACCTTTGACTCAATAGTGAGAGCCACATTTAGGAACACCGAGGAAATCTCAGCTAGAGCCCAGTTTCAAGAAATGTGACAGCACTCTTGGGAGTCAAAACATGGTGAGTTACAAATTTTGGCAGGAACTACCACATCTTGATAATTCTATTAGGCCCATTCCTTGCTCTTTGTGTAAGGTGAAGACACCCTCGTACCACTTTTCCCTGTATAATGTTGACATACTCCTATTCAAATTAACATTTCCCACTACTCAATGAAGTTGATGGGAATAGAAGTTCACATACCTATGGCACAACAAAAATAGAAGAGATTAAGAAAGAAGGAGGCAGGTATTGTGGTGATAGATGAAGAATTTTATAATTTCAAGATTTGAGTTCTGGAAACTCATTTTAATTAAAATTTCTGTTCTTGTTTCTTCTTCCTTAAATGTCCAAGCAAGCTCTATTCTTTGCATGTTTCAAATCAACCCTGAAGGTATTTCTGATTATTTACCATGTGCCTGACAAAGGTACAAATCTACTATTTTCCTTGGAAATGCTTTCAATTCATGGAGAGATTTGGTATTTTATTGAATTGTCTTAGATTTCTTACTAACCGCATCAGATCTTGGTAAAATGCAGAAAGTAGGAATGGAACAGGGCTCAAGATTCTGCATTTCTAACGAACTCCCAGATGACACAAATGCTGCTGGTCCTCAGATTGTGCTTGGAGTCGTAATCTTAGGGAGTCTTGGATTAGAGAGAAAGGTCTTGGTGTGTATGAAAAAACATCAGGTTTTGTGGTCAGACAGAACTGGGTGCAAAGTTTAGCTTCTTTAGAGGTAGTTAATGATGTCTGAGGTTTGATATATTATTCTGGAAACAGGGATCAAATAGCTATCCTGCAAGGTCATCTCAAGTAGTCATGATAAACTGCCTAGTATGATGTCTGGAATATACTAAGTGCTCATCCAAAGTTGATTTTTATTATAATAAATGAGTGTTCACAATCTCATTGAAGTCCCAGACCTTATTCCACCACTGTGTTTGGTCTACAGCAGAGCTGAAAGGGTGCTGAACTGGGAGCCAGAGTGTAGGGTTTAGCTCTGGCTCTGGCACTGACCAGCTGATGCCCTGGGTGTGCCATTTGTTTCCTCTCAATGTGGGCTCTACATTTATAAGAACAAGAAATTGTCTAGGTCATCACTGTCCAGTGTGATTAGCCCTTATCCACATGTTGTTACTGAGCATTTGAAATGTGGCTGGTCCACACAGAGAGGTACTGGAAATGTCAAACATACACAGGATTTTGAAGCCTTAGTATGAAAAAGAGAATGTAAAATATCTCACTAATACTTTTATACTGATTGCATATTGAAATGGTCATAATCTGGATGCGTTGCATTGGCCTGTTTCTTTTTACTTTTTTTTTAATTGGCTACTAGAAAGTTTTAAGTTACATTTGTGGCACATATTATATGTCTATTAGACAACACTAGATGTTCTCTGGGATCACTTCCATTTTAATATTCTATTTAAACTGGATCAAATTCTTTTTGTACTTATTTTTACCAGAATACTTTCTAGAACATACCAACATATCAAAACAGTTTGGATAACTTACATTACAGTTAAAAAATAAGAACCTCCAATGAAGACGGAGAAGGTAAAAAGGCATAGGAAGGATAGCTATTAAACCAGAAGATCTAGCCTGAGGAAAGATATGTCATTAAAAATCAAATTTTGCTCAGGGTTCTAACTGCAAATGCATTTCAACCACTAGTCCTTCTTGGGCATTCTAGACACCATCAATTGCAAAAGAAAGAAGAAATATTTTATTCAAGGAAGCTGAATGGTAACAACAGCCATGAGATAGAATAACTAACAGCTAGGAAAGATATCAGACCATGAGTATATTGAGTTGTACCACAATGACTTTGAACCCCTGGGGAAACTGGCATTTATTTAAATAAATATAATCTAATATATATCTATTAGTATTACAGAAATCCAGATTAAACACTAATTGTGACACAGAGATTTACTTTAATGCCTAAATTTGCCATATTGAGAAGTCATAAAAATATTTCATGTAGACTCTCTCTTGGCTAAAAGCAATTATAATATCCTTATAGCCAACTTATTAATGTGAGACAAGGCTACAACACAAATGTAGTATGAAGAAAAGCAAACTAAGAAAAAGGGAAGACATACTGGAATATAATTATTCAAGATTCAAATATGTCATAGTCACAAAAATGAATTTTACCACTCAATTAAAATATTATAGAATTAGCTCAGAATTCAAGATATGAGTATACAAATTAATTTAGGATTTAAAGAAAGAAGCTCTAAAATTTTTATATATATTATAACTTTGACATCAATTGAGAAAGGGGTAAAGGAATTCTATTTATTTAGTCTGGAGAAGAAATTGATGTGACACTACTTCAAATAAAGCAATATTAATAAAAAAAAGAATTTGCAAAGGATTTCCAATGTTATTGGGATCAAACAGAGGAATTTGGGCCATATGCAGTGTTTTTTCCAACTCTTATATTTTAAAACGTTGAGAGTCTTATTGCTCTGTCTTTGCTTTCACTGTCTCTCTGGTTGGAACTGTGGGAAAGAAAATTTTTCTCTTTCTGATTTGGTACGTATTTCATCTCACCACGCATCCTAGTGCCCACTCACAGGTCACTTCATTCTTCCTGTATTTTGTCATGTCATTATTTTATTAACATCATAACAGAGACTTAATGACTAAAAAAGAATAAATTCATCTAAAAAAAGCATTTTTTTCTAGATGGAGGTGAAAGTTGAGATTAAAAGAAGGATGACAATAGAAGAAAAAAGGCGAAAATTTTAGTTTTCCCTGGGTTATCTGTGCTTGAACTGCCCTCCATAAGCCATAGAGTTAAAAATTGGTTGTCTTCCCTGAATTTTCTTAAGAGATTCTTTGAATTCAAAGAACATTTTAGGTTTTATTAAGATATTTTGTAAATTTTCCAAAAGAGAGAGAGAGAGAGTGAAAGTAACAGCGTGGAATCTTGTTATAAGGTGATCTATATGAGGAAGCTGGCCAAAAGTTATTCCTTTTCTTCTTTATAGTGAGAGGAGAGAACAGGACAATCAAGGTTTAGAGAATATTAATTAGTAGGAAAACATTAATCAAAATAGATCTACATCTTGGTACACATAGGTGAAATGACTAGAAGAACACTGATCAAACTCAGATAACATTGCCTTTGGAGAAGGAGAGAGCCATGGGGCTGAGTGGCTGTCAAGGGAACTTTAGCTTGATCTATGATGGCTTATTTCATGTAAAAAGTGACTGGAAGCATCTAAGAAAAATGTTAATTGTTGTTAATTAGGAGAAGTAGAACATGGTGTTGTTTTATTGACTATAGTTTCATCATATGAAACTGCCAGTATTCAACAGCCTTTTGACATACAAAAATGTAAATTTTGTATGATTCAACCTAATATTTTTCTTAATGTTTCAAAATAAGAAAAGAAGCAATCTAAAAAAACTCTTTATTTTTCAGCCAATATAACACAATGTACTTATTAAAAGACGTCACTGTAAGCTTGAAAGCCTTTTGCAATTTTAAGAAAAACAAAATTTAGAAAAGAAGTAAGTGTTGCATTTTCTGGCAATAATGACTTTATCTGATTGGCATTTTAAATCGCAGATCAATTGGGTCAACTTTTGGTTTCTAAAGTATATTTTTTTAAATTTGTTTCAATAAAAAAAAATAACCTGCCTTTAAATGAGTGAGTGACTGCTGAAGCACAATGCCGTTTCACTTGATGAGCTGACAGTGTAATATTTTTAGAATTGAATGTAGTGTACCTAGAGAATTAAAGGTACGTAAATCCAAACTGAGTGATCTGTAATGATTGGTTTTACTATCTCTCCAGCTACTACGAATAAGTGAGGAAACTAACTGACAAAGAAAGCAGTGTTTTTTTAATGCCATGGTACATAGGGCAGAATTGATGGAGATCACAACCTTTGACTTAATATTTGCCTGTTGCTGAACCCCCTGAACTTGGCTATGCTCAGAAATATGAGGGGATGCTAGAAGGTGGAATCCTACTCCTAGTCTTCATATGGTGAGAGCAGTGAGGCACACAAGAAAAAGAAAATTACTTGCAGGTTGAATATAAAGCCTTCTGGGATATAAGTATATCACTGATTTATTATAGGGTAATTCATAGAAGAAGAATAGACATTAAGTTAGCAAGCTGGATTCCTTAAAAAGTATTCTCCAATTTGTCCTGATGAAGGGTCCCTCATCTGAAATCTTTAGGCTTAGTAAAATAAGGCACGAGGTAGCAAGAGGCTCTGATGGGTGAGTATAAGATTTAGTTGAATAGTTGGAAGGCTACCCTGTGGGCTTGGGGCCCAGCAAAAGAATAATTCTCAATTTCAACTTCAGCATCTTCGAGGGCTACAATGTCTAGTACTTTAAAAATGCCTCTTTGGAGGAAATGGCAGCTGGGGGCATATGTTTTCTGTCTACCCACCAGCATCAAAATGCCAGTGAGCACTGAGTGTTGCTCCTTCCTTGTAGTGTATGGCACTTCAAGCCAGCACTTCAAGTAACTGGAGGTCACCAGAGGGATGGAGCACAGAGCCTGCTGTCCTATGATCAGTTGGGTGGAAGTGCGTATCTCACTGTTCTATCCTGATCAAGCCACTGGACACCTAAAAGTCCAAGATCCAATGTTAGGACCTGGTTTCTCTAAGAGAGGGTGTTTTAGGTTTCTGTTGAAGGGGATATATTTTCAGAATGAAAATGGCAACCATGGTATATCAAAAATATACCATTATAATGACAATATATCAACAATAAGAACTAAAATTAATTGAGCATTTACTATTTGACAGACACTGAGCTGAGTACTAGAAAGTTTATCTTACAGAATTTTCACAACCCTGTAACAAACGAAGATGCTCTCATCATCAGTCATCATCATCATTCCCATGTTATACCTGAGAAAACTGAGGCATAGGGAGACTGAATTATGTGCCCAAGGGACCCACAGCTAATGGGTGACAAAACAGTGATTCAGAACTTGACTGTGTGTCTCAAAGGTCCGTGAGCATGAGCTTCCTAGAATTAAAAATTATCTCTCAACATCATTGTTACCATTTAACCTTTGCCACAAGGTTGGCCTAACCACCAACCACTATGCTTTTGGGAAAAAAATTTAATGGTAGGTCAACTTTCAGTACATCCCCTTGCATCTGTTTCTTTGCAAAATGATTGACGACTGAGCATGGAGTTGAAAAATGCTGACAGCATCTGCAGCTGCAGGAGCTCACAGAAAGTAACTAACTGGAAAGTCATTAACTGATACAGTAACTATTTTCTGTCCCCAGGAGAACCTTAGCACCTGGGAGCAAGGCTCTTGGGCCTTACTCAGAGAGCCCAGTGATGTATAAAGTGGTCCAATATACCTGTCAAACAACCAGGGCCATTAGAGATACAGACCTAAGTACCTATTTCACATGAAATGATACTCCAGAATCATAGCAAAGGGTTAATTTAAAGTAATATCTCATCTCTATAAAAAGACCTTCTCTCCCTTGCTAATATATGACTGTTTATACTCCAAGTTCATTTCTCCCATCCTAAAGATATTTTATGGCCTGCTAAACTAAGTTTTCTCCAAATTGTGAGAGAAGAAAAACACCCCAAACTGCTTATTCTATCAAAACTGTCTCCTGTATTTTATTCGCCAAAATGAAATCCACTAATCCAAGGCACCAAAGTTGATAATACGAGAGAAGGGTGCTTGATAAGATTTTTTAAAATCCTCTGGAGTCACTGTTGGTCGTTACTTAACCTGTCAATCTTATGTAGTCAGTAGGATTCCTTCTGCCTCCTACGGGATAATTATATTGAGTTATATTGCTTGAGTTACTATCATATAAGCACTGAGAGGAAAGAGAATATGACCAGCTTGCTTCATATTGCATTTAGAGTATTGCCGAGTGCAGAAAGATGTTTAAATGCTGGTCATGATGACATGTGGTGAATTAACCCCTGCCTCATGGCACAGTCGGCTGGCCCTGGGGTAACACAGCTTCCTGACAGCCCTATCCCCCGGCAGGTATTGGAAGTTTAGGGAGTGGTATCCGCTTCTGACAGCACTCTCAGAGATTCAAGTCTGCTAAGGCTTTCTCCTCACGCTGTAACACAGAGCACAATCGAGTGACTTGGACTGGTATCCTGGCTCTGCCACGTTCTTGTCATGTGACCCTGTGCATAATTTAATTTTCCTGAATCTCACTTTTCTAATCAGTATAGTGAGAACAGGGCTTCTTTCCCTTTCTGCCTCACCAGACCGTTTTGTAGATCGCAATAAGAAAAACTATAGGAAAATACTTTGAAGAATAGGTAAGTTCGATAATAATACATTGACATTGGTGAGGATTTTGAGTGGTGTGTGTGCATGAGAGAGAGAGGGAGGGAGAAACAGGGAGACAGAGAGAGGGAGAGCGTGCGCGTGCGAGAGCACACCGTGGGGATACAAGGAGAAACAGGCTGGTTTGGAGGATGACTTAGACTCATCATTTTGTTATGATTTTAATGCTTTCTCCTCACTCTAGAGATTGGTGATTGGTCAATAATTATGGTTAAACCTTTAGCATCTACTTTGAATACCTCCTGGGAAAATTACGAATGTTATCATTAGTCTACCACATACTTCCTGGACAAAAAGGGGCTCATTCAGCTCTGAATGTTCATCTAAGGCATGGAAAACTTGGTTTAACTCCCTGGATATCTGTAGTGTCATCGAGTTTATCCAAATATTTAATCCAAATTCTACATGCTTTAATTTAAGGCCATTATGTCTGGCTCTCTCCTCATCAGTTAATCTATAATAGTGCTCTCTGGCTCATTCTATCCTTTCATATTTCTGGGGGCAGTTATCACCCCAAGTATTTTCATTTTATTTCTGAGCCAGTTCTCTTTGTCTTGACTCAAAGGCCATCATTTGGAAATACCCATCACTTTTAGTTGGTCTCTTGTGAACTCGGAAACACATTTTATCCAATCATATAAATTCAGGATCATGGGCGCTTGCTAGCCCTTGCTGTATGAATCCAGGAAAAGGGCCTTTGTCCAAACTGCCTTGCCATTCTCCTATCACTGCATATACCTGCTGGGCTCACCTGAAAGAACATAAGTGAGCAGGGAGGAAAAAACACCTTCAGGGGAGGAAGTCACTCTTACCACAAAGACTTCACAGCAGATGCAAAGGCCACTGTTCTTGGTAAAGGCATGAGTTATATCCAAGAGAGCAGGTCTTGTCATGGGGCCCCCTGTTAAGACGATGCACTGGGGCCTGCAAGTGGAGAAGAGAAGATGTGAGAACTGGCCCTGGCAAGAAGCCTGTGAGCCCAGAACCACCCCCAGTGGAAAGGGCTGGTACAGAAAGCTTGGCAAAATGGGACAACCGCTCTTCCATTTCTTGGGTTTCTCACTAGAAGTTCTGAATCACCATGACTTCCTGCAAAACTTGCCATGTTTATACTGTTTGTTTAGTTAGTGACAGTAAAAATGCAAAGTAAGGAAAAGGTGGTGTTGGATTCCCCCTGTCTTTTCCCTCTGGACAACACCCTGTCCCAAATCCCCAGTGCAACCCGTCCGTCTCCAACCAGTATTTTCATGTTATTTCCTTCGCCCTCCTTGCAGAGCTTGTGCTTCGAGGTTCCATTAAAAATAAGACATAACTAATGAAGAACTTAAAGTGTAACTTCTCCCAAGGGGGTTCAGTAAGCCACAAAGCCTTAAGCTGAGTGGAGACAGCAACAGTGATTAAGGCGTGGAGGAATTTGGGGACATCTCTCCAAAATCATGTCACTGAGATCCCCTCTTGATCTGTGCATGGAGGGTGACAGCCAGCACTGTGAGAGATTTATAGTTGAGGGTGGGCATAGCTCAGACGGGAAGAGAAGAAGGACTCATTCACAGGAGGTGCTGTCGTGAACGTGTGGCAGTTTTGTAAGACTGCCTATCTTAGGACATATCCACAAAGCGTGTAACTAGTGCATTGGTGTCCCAGAGAGGAAAGCTACTTCTAATGTGAAATGACACCAGGATACCCGAGAAGCCAATTTTACCTGAAATTTTTCACATGGTCTTCCACTGTAGTTAGTTCCAGAGCATTGTCTAAAGCGCTCACATAGGAAAGAGCCTGCGTGGAGGAGCCCCAGTTCACATCTGTGGACGAAGGAGAAATTTGGCACTGAGCTTCCCTCTGTATGCTGTGAATGTTTTTATAAGCCATTCCCTTCTATGATTTTCCTTGGCTATGTGAGCAGTGATGAGTGCCCAAATGAGAGAAAACATAGTATACTATTTCCTAGAAAGAGCAGTGTGTCCTTCTATGAACACTGTGTGAATTCTTAGAAGTGAGACCTCTCTTTCCAGGTAAGGATCAGACTTCAGAGCTGCAGCCTGAGAAACCTTACTTGGTGGGAGAGGCTGTGTTATAATCAGATAGACTTGGGAAAATGGTCAGCCCCTGAATAAATTCAAGAGGACTTCACAAATTCTTAAACTGAAAAGAGGCATTTGCATACATAGATAGTGTACAGCAATCATTGTATTTTGAATGATAAAACTGAATAGCTCAGGAATTCTTACTTCTGGGTGTCCATGAAGAGGGTCAATCTTTAGCAAGCATTTTAGTTTAATTTTTTAGGACCTAATCATAATAAGGGAGGTCAGCACTGCCATGACCCGACTTGAAAAAAAATAAATTAAATATTAGATGGATCCTCTAAATTTTATAAGAAGTCCCTAATGGGAATATACAGATTCACTCCAGATGGCAGACAGAGCCATCTCCCCAGTCTTGCTCAGAATAGTCAGGAAAATGATGAGAGATAATTATCTGGAGATAAAGAAGATTAACATTGATTAAGTGTCGACAGTGCATCAGCCATTTAGCATACCTTAGGTTATATCATTCTTTTAAAAACCCTATTAGTCAACTGGATGTTTATATGCAAAAAATCAACCTTGAGCCATTCCTCACACCATATACAAAAATTAACTCAAAATGGATGAGACATAAATTAAAATTTTAAAGCATTAAAGCTTTTAGAAGAATTTTTGTAACCTTGGATTAGGGAAAGGTATCTTAGTTTAGAAGCAAAAAGCCCAGCCATGTAAGAAAAACATGATAAATTGGACTTTATAAGAATTAAGAATGTCTGCTCTTCAAAAGAAACTGTAAGGAAAATGAAAAGACAAGTCACAGACCTTTAGAAAATATTTGCAAGACATGTACTGCTAAAGGATTTGCATCCAGAATGTATAAAGAGGTCTTACAACTGAATAATAAGAAAACAACTCAAAAATGGGCAAAAGATTTAAACAGACACTTGACAAAAGAAGATATGTGAATGGCAAATAATATGTTTGACATCATTAGTCATCGGGAAAATGCAAACCAAATCACATCAATTAGAATGTCTTTTAAAAAAATCAACCAACAATAATAAGTGCTGCCAAGGATGCGGAGCGACTCAGACGTTCTTTCATTGCTGTTAGGAATGGACAGTGATACTGCTACTTTGGAAAACAGCTTGTAGTTTCTTATAAAGTCATGAATACACTCATACAATCATAAATCCCGCTCCTAGGGAAATGAAAACACAGGTCCACGTAAAACCCTGGGTGTGAATGTTTATAGCAGCCTTAGATATAATCATCCCAAGCTGGAAACAACCCAAAGGTCCATCAACTGGTGAATACATTTTTTTAAAAATTTGAGATACATTCATCCAATAGAATACTACTCAACAACAAAAAGGAACATACTACTTTTACATGCAACAACAGAGATGAATCTAAAAACCTCATGTGAAGTAAAAGAAAGCATACACAAAGTCTACATACTATTTTATATAGTTCTACATAATACTCTGGAAAGGGAAAAACTACAGGAATAGAAATCAGAAAAGTTGTTGCTAGAGGCTAAGTTGAGAAGAGATTGACTGCACAGAATCTTTTAGCTGTGATGGAAATGTCCTCTATCCTGATCGTGGTGGTGGCTACAAGACTGTGTAAGTTTGTTAAAACTTACAGGCTGTGTACATCTAAAGGGGGTTAATATTACCATACATAAATTGTACCTGATGTTATCCAAAGCAATAAAGAAAAACAACAAAATCAAACCCACCAAAATAGTTACTACCTTCTCTACTGTACTTGTGTAGTAAAGGTAAGGAGAGTATGAGGGTGGCTCAGGGCCTGTGTGGCCCCTGAGACTGGACCTCTGAGTACCGAACTCTGCGTAAGCTCTAGCCTCTCCCAGCTTCAGTCCATCCTTATCACTGGTTTTAAAGGTAACATCCAAAGTTCAGATCTATTTGCATGATCTAAGGCAGCTTCTTGCTACTCCAGATTCTTTAGCGTGACATTCACATTTCTAGTTTATCTGGCCCAACCTACCCTTCCAGGCTCACCTCAGGCCCCTTCTCCTTAGCACCCAAGGACTCCTTCAAGCTAAAGGCCTTGAAGCTTCCTAAATATGCCACACATTTGCACGCTTCCCAACTTCACCCACACTTTCTTCTGTCTAGGATAATCTTCCCTGGCTCTATCTGATTCACTAACCCCTAGTCTCTTGCTGATTTTTTTCTTTTGTTTGTTTGTTTTGAGTAGCTTATTTGTTCATTCAACAGATATTTGTAAGTGCCTACTGAGCGCTTGGCCCTGGGAACACAAGCCATGAACCAGGGAAGTTTTCTTGTACAACTCTAATCACAGTTAGTCATTTCGTCTCCTTTCCTCAGTAACTTGCTCATGTCCCTCTCACGGTGCTTGCTGTACTGTAATATAGTTAATTGCTTAGGTGTGAGTCTGTGCTTCTTGAGGACAGGGAACTATATCTCATTTATCAGGACTTTAAAAGGTGATATAAGTGGAAAGCTTGTGGGGTTTCGTATCATACACACGCTAGTTAAATTATCAGCTCCATTACATCCTGATGGTCACCTCGGCGAGTGGTCACCTCTTTGAACTCCAGTTTCTTCATCTGTAAAATGGGACTGATAATACCTAATATACAGCACTATTGTGAGGATTAAATGAGTACATGGCCTACAATAGGTGCTCAACAAGGTTAACTATTGCTATTGTCATATTACATTATCTTATTAATATCCACCATATACAGGGCACACCTAAACACACAGAAGCTGCCACATCAACATTTGTTGAGTGAATGGAGAGTTAGAGAGTGCTTAGAAAACCCCTCCTTATACAGTCCTTCTTATCTTACCTGGCTTCTTGTAAGTCACATAGATATAGAGGAAGAACTCAATGACATAGGTGATGACAGCTGCCCACCAGTTGATGACAAACATGACTGCACAGCACAGAATAGCTCCAAAAAGAGATACCCACATGTTGTAAATCCCATACGCAGGTCTCCATCCTGAAATTAAAAAAAGTGATCTATGTGCACAAGAAAAACTTCCACACTACCACCATCATACCATTGTGTATTTTTAAACTGCAGGTAACATGCTGTTTGTTTTTTTGTTTCCCTAGCATAAAAATCAGAACTTTGAGGTCAAGTTCCTAACTCTGTTATTAGTTTTCTATGATCTTGAAGCATATGATCTATGAAGTAATTACACCAAATAAGAAAGCTATGAAGTGCAGAAAATGTGTCACTCATGGTCCCTCCACACTTCCTGCATGCCAGGATGTCTTGCCAAACTATGAAACCCTAAGCATCTGATATCTATGAGAGGAGGCAGGAGAGATGGGAAGAATGGGGAATGGTTGGGGGGTGGGGGAGAAACACCTTGGTGGCTCAAGAAAGAGAAGGTTAAGACAAGGGGCTTATTGTTCCCATGGAGAAGGCAGTGATCAAAAGTCAATCCACTGACTTTGTGCTCGCTCTTCTTTTACACTAAGAGGATTGTGCTTGCTCTTTCAGAAACAATAATCTATGGCAAAAGAGGGAGAAATTTTTCTGCAATTGCTTCTTAAACCTGACGCATTAATGTATCATACATTTTGCAAAGAAAGTATTTCTCACTGTTCATATATGCATGGGGGTTTCCCGTGTTCTATTAATTCCCTGAAACGAAAGAAGCTGGGAGACAGTATGGTCAGGAGAAAGACGCTCTGATTTGAAGGGCACATTTGGTGTATGGGTAACGTATATTTTAAATTTGGAGTTGCTAAAACACAACAGAGCTTTCAGTCTTCAGAAGCAATTTCCAAAGTGGCCACAAGATGGAAACAGCACTTCAAGAACAGCATTGGAAATGCCTTTATTTTTCTCTGAGTCTGACTGTGTGTGTGTGTGTGTGTGTGTGTGTGTGTGTGTGTGTGAGAGAGAGAGAGAGAGAGAGAGAGAAAGAGAGTGAGAGAGAGAGAGACAATGAGTGTGTGTGTGTGTGTGTGTGAGAGAGACAGTCATCTTCTGGGTTTGATCTCCATGTGTCTCTCTCTGTGCTTTTCTATTTTTCCTCTTTTTCTCTCTTCCTCTTTTCTGCCTTCCTTTCCACTCTTACCCCTGGCAACCTCTATTACTTCACCTTGTTTTTAAAAAATGAACACATGACATGGAGGCACGCATTTCTATGATCTGTTGTATTCACTGACTAGAACCTTCTGCCCTCTACTTAAAACAAGGCAACAAAACTGAAACAAAAATTCTTCAGTTATCTTCTGGAGCCTAGTGGCCATGAGTAGATGAAGGCTCTCTTTCCATCTATATTTTGTCTTATTTGCAGGAGGTTTTCCAAAGGAGTTTGAGTTCCTGGCAGACCCTAAAAAAGTGAAGATGTGTTTGTATCCTTGATAAAAGCCCTTATAGTGAAGAACTTTCTGAGGGTCGATAAAGACAAGTCTTTATTCTGGTGGATAGGCAGAAGAAATTCTAATGACCAGCGGAAGCAAAGAAGAGGTGAAGGGTGACAAAGACAGGGGAAGTTTTTTTGGTGTGGAATTTTCCATCACTTTAAACAACAGTTTGAGGAGTGTAGGGATGTCACCAGCTTCAGTGTGAATCTGTGCTGGCTGCACTCAGCAGGTAATTATGGGAACTACTCATCCTTCTCTTCTGCACCATGGGCAGGAAACAAATTGATAGTAAGGAAGTTTCAAATATATACATTCATTCCACTTCTGTGGTCACTTTCACCCTGGAAATAAACAGTAGTGTTTTTCTGCTGCTGAAATAAATGTGGTTTCTCTTGCAATGAATAATTTATTGCCGCAGGAGAAAATTGACTTTACGGTTGGTCAAAAAGGCCATTGCTCAAATGATTCTTTTTCTATTTCAGAAGTCATCCCCCAGCTTACCAAAATAAAGTGAATTACACTGGCCACTAGGATATAAGGAAACATATAAACACAGCCTGAGCACTTTTCACTGACTTATTTCATTTTATTGAGACAAACTACGTGCTCGCTTAGGTTTATTTTAGTTTTGAAAAGTCAGCTTACCTGGAGATTTGGCATAAGAGGCATGAAAGCAGGAGAAATTAATAAGTGCATATGAGGCCAGGAAAAAGTTGGAGATGATGGGAGCAATGGTATTCAGTTCCGCTGTGAACGAAGCAGAATTGATATGTACATGTGAGGGATGCGACCAGGGGCTGAACAGCTGTTACAGCCTGCAAGCTTGACTTTACTTGGAAATTGAAAGCATAGCTATCAACTGTCAAAGTTTAATAAGTTAGTGATTTTTCTTTGGGGCCGCACTCATTTACAAATATATTTTCAACCAGGGTTCCTATAAGTAAGAAACAAGAAAACTTACCAATCAGAAAATAGACAATCAAGACCTCTATCTACAGAAGATTCGAGTGGGAGTGGATAGAGGGTTTGGCGACAAACCAGATGACAAACTCCCCTGTAGCAATTGCAGAGGGAACAAATCCAGTGTTCTTTATCTGCTTTGTATGCAATCAAAAGGTTCTACAGGGTGACACATTAGTTAAATACCAGTGCACCAGAACCATCTAACTGGATATGTCTCTGCATATGCCCAGCTCTGCATATGTTTTCTCTGACTTTCAGAACTTTTGATAGTTATTTGTACTTTTCTACATCTCTAGAGGGTTCTACCTCTCAAGGTTTGCCAAAAAAAGTTTTACCTCAGTAGCTAAATGTCCAGTATGGTTGAATCCTAGCCGGGTTGTTTACTACATGATATAAAAATAATTTAGAGACATTCTCATTCACCTGAAGGTCAGACAGCTATCAACCTCAGTGATGCAAATGCAGGTGGCAGCTGGGTGTGACTCTAGAACATGGATGCCAGCAAGAAAGTAGGCAAAAATAGCTGCCACAGAGCTGGCTCCATGAAGCTAATCTACAGGATTCTGAAAGAGTAACTTTTGAGAATGTTATTTAATTTATACAATTTTTAAAATTTTGGGCTATTTGATCACTAAAATGCAGTCTAGGACAATAATTTGAAGTCTTAAAGTTTAAATTACATAATTGAAACATATCTACACATACTCACTTTTTTGTTTAATTTTAAAAAATCTAACAAACATAGATCATTAAAAAGTAAACCAAAAAAAGTGATTATCTAAAGATACAGTCCCTCTGCAACCCTGTGGAGATCTCATGAGGATTCATGAATCAGTCACCTCCTGAGTGTATGTGATGAGGAGGAGCCCCCGTCGCTTGGCACCACGGCTGCCTCTGGCTCTGCCTGTCCGTGCATAGTTACCATCATCCTTGCCTTGGCTTCTTTTCCTGTTCCCACCCGCAATGGTGGGACCTTAGGGAGGAGTGAGGAATGTGCAGGCTAACTTTGATGCATGTGCCTCTCCAGGATTATGTAGCTATTTCTATATTGCTTAGGGAGAAGGAGCCAAGATTATTGCTTAAGGAGAAAGACCTAAGTGGTTCTCAAACCTTAGTGGTCTGTGAATTTCAGGAACTTGTGAAAATCAGATTCCTTATCACTGGATATTCTGATTCTAACTCTGGGATTGGGCCTGACAAATCTGCACTTTCACGAACCCACAGGTGATTTTCATTCTGACAGGTGATCAAAGGACCACATTTTGAGATCAAACACTCCAATACTCCTGCTGGCTGCCAGGAGATGTAAAGACAGGTGGCAGCTGGGGGACATGGTGGGATTAGACAACATCAGACAGGTTGCAGGAAGGATTCCGTTGCATTTGGTTGGATGGATTTCCAACATTCAGATTCAAAGAAGAGATTAAACTCTAAAGCCCACCTCAAGTCCTCAAAGGCCCTCCACACACAAGGATTTCTCATTTCCTTCTTAGAGAGACCCCAATATTCCCAAGTGGGGTATTAAACATAAAACAGGTAATTTCTCAAGCTCAAAGGAAAACCCTATGAGTAATCAGAACTCTTTGGCTTTCAGTGAGAACAAGAAAACTACACACCAATAAGAATGAACGCCATGGCTATAACATAAGTGAGAAAGTATCCTCTCAGGGGTTCATTGTTTTTCCCATATCCCTTTGCAAAGAACTGCAGGCCTTTGTAGATGTTGTCCTTGCACAGAGCCTAATGGAAAAGAAGAGGAGAAATTCGTCATTTATATCTATGCACAGTCATTTTCCCTGGGTGACTCAAACAAGAAGATTTGGGGAAAAACAAAGTGATACACAATATGAAGCACAAGTTAACACTGCAGTTTATCATTCTTTATGTTATTTGAATCGATCTTGACTATGTGGCAGACATAGCATCGGAGCCAGATGCAAACATTAAACTGTTTCAGAAAATGATGGAAAATGATTGCCGGTGAGAATGGATATTTCAGCTTGATCCATGTTCCGTGGCAACAGCAGGAGAGAGAAGCACATGCTCTTGTGCCCGTGTCACCTGAAACACTTTGGGTGCGCTGACGAGGGAGGCCAGGGCTGAGGAGAGTGTTGCAGAAAAGATGCCGGCAGTGATGAGGGGGCCAAACCCTGACACCATGCTCATGACCTTGAGGAGAGAGGTTCAAATAAGGAGACTCATCAAACAGAGAGTAAGAAAAAAATTTAAGCCAAGTTTTTATGCAAATGCTTCCCTTTCCACTTTCTGTGATGTGGAATCTCTTTAATAAGCTAATTGCTTCTAATCAGATGTTTTCTCCCCTGCTTCATTCTCGACGAGTTCTTAATAGTTGTTTTTTCAAAATGGAAATGGCATTGTTGTTGTTTTTTAATAAAAATAATAAATGCTCACCACAATACAGCTAGAAGATACTGGAAAGAATATACAAGGAAATGATTTCAAGGACTTTGACAACATATCCCCCCTCTGTCCTTTCTGGGCGTCTGTTTCTCAGACGATGGGAAATTCTATCCAGCTGAAAGTGGTATTTTAATAAGGTTTGGGGAGGTACTCAGCTGTTTACCATTCTTTTTAAAGGCATTAGCCTTTCTTCTTCTTCCTGCACATTGAAGCTTTTCAAACCTTTGCTTTTTCTGTGCTCATTAAACATAATTTTAGATCTGAAACATGATGAGATTCTATCAGTTTAAGTCATATTTTGAAAGAATGACTTCAGCTGAGTTAATTTCTCTTTGTTGGTTGTTAAACTAGATGAATGAAGCCTTCACGACAAATTTGCTTCTCCCTCTGCTCACCAATCATTCAGACAAATTAAAATGTTTTAAGTTCCACAGTTTCCCCAACTTTGCCTTGTTCCTACCCCCTCACTTACTTCCCCCCACTGCCACTCACAATTTCCCCCTTGGCTTTGTCCTCCACACACTCCAGGACCACCACAGAGGCTTTTCCTAAGCTGAAGCCCAGGCATGAAATGCATTCCAAGTGCTAACTAATCGAAGTCTCTCCATCTCCCCACCAGGAAATCTTACACAATTGATTGGAAGAGGCATAATGGCAGTGGTAATCTTTCCCTGGTGATGCAATTCATGCAACTGCCTGTTCTCTCCCCACCACAGTGAGTGTAACCACACAATGAATGCCTGTATGACTCCCTTTCCTTCCACACAAATTGTTCCTTGCTGAATTCGAATCAGTCAATAACCAATCTGTTGCAGAGTCAGAAGTTTCATTATACATGATGTTCTAAAATTGGAAGCAGTAGCAATAAACATTATTACTATTAATTTTTGAAGTTCGAACCTGGAAATTGTTCATCAGCCCATACTGACATGGTTCATGTCGACATCTTGAGAAGTCGTAGCCTAACACACAGGCTGCCGAACCATTGCAGTTCATCCCAGAAATGATGGTGTCATTCACGCTCCCGGTGGCATCTCGGACCACACAGGCCCCTGGGAAAACAACCATGGCTTGTCATTTCTTTATATGACGATTCTGCTCCCTTAAGGTTTTTCTTCTGTAAACAGACTTAGTTTACTTTTTCCTATCCTGTCTTCATTGTTAACACTTCCTCTGGCATGGTACCTGGTTGTTCCCATCCTCTGAGGCCTGGGAGCGACCCCTATCTCTAAGAGGCTGCTACTTCTACTGCCTTGGGTGGTTTAAGTCTTAGCTTCTTGCCCGCTTTTGTAAGACACTTGGGATTGAGACTCTCTTCCTTTCAGCAGTGCTTTGCATGTAATATTGATTGAATTCAAAATTCTGGGTTAGTGCTACTGATTTGGAGTTTTTCAGATAGAAGGATTTATTTCCTCATCTGTGAGAGAACCAAAGGATGACATTATTGAGTTATAGTAATTAAGAGAACTGAGCCTTTGTTTTCAACTAATCATATTCCTTGCATAATTTTAAAAATCATTATAATTTTACTTGTTACACAATTTTAATGGTTTAAATGATACAGAAAATATTTGGGGATAAAATATTAAGATTTCCTAGGTAATACTCATGGTCAAATAGTCTATTAAATATTTATGTCAGCGTATTCTATTATTTTTGTACATTTGGATATTTCTGTTATTTTCCATTACAAACAATCTTATGAACATTTTGCACATGAAATATTTCTTCTGTAATTCAAAGTATTTCTCTAGGATAGATTCCCCAAAATGGAGTTATGAACTTCTTAAAGATTCTTGATATAGATTTTAATCACTGACTTTAATTATGAATTTTTCTAACTGTAATCTCTGCCATTACATATTTGATAGGATTATTGAAAGGTTTGAATATAGGTGTGAAATATGTATATACTATTCTGAATGACCTGAAGGAGAAATACTTCACAAACTACATGCCAGTCAATGAACCTGTTCATTTTGCTTTTCAGTCTCCAGCCAGGGTGAGTTCTCATTCCTTGCTAATTATTTTAAGAGATGTCCCAGCAACAGATACTAATGGGAATCCTCAATTATAGTCGTGGAATTCCTACTCTTTGAATCTGGGAAAGACCTAAAACCTATGGCATCTTTTAGTTGAAAGAGCCATTTAAAATAATCAGTGCAGGAATCCTTTTTATGTAGCGCTGAGAAGTGCCCTGCCAGCCTCTGCTGGCGAACTCGCAAGCATGATGTTGATTAGCAAGCAAAGCTATCCGTTGCAGATTTTACCTCTTTTGTTTTGTTCATTTATGTTGAGGTGACTTTTTAAAATCATGTGTTTTAACTTCTGCATAATAGAACTCCCCAAATTCCTATGAAGCCAAGCCATGAGCCATTATTTGTACTAATGACAGGCCATGGACCCCATGACTATCCTTTTCTTATCAAGGAAAAAGTATAGAAACACAGATTTTTCTACCCATCAGAGGCAATAAAGGAGAAGAATCTCTGAAGTCAGGTCTATTCCTTTATTCATTCCTTCCTCTTCACCTTGTGTGAGAAAGAAAAACCATTTGAAAAATTTAGGTGATTTCAATGTCATTAAAAAATATGTTGATTTCCTAAAGCACTGGAATAAAATCTCTACATGTAACTAAACTTGGAAATGTCACAACAGTACAGTTAACAACATTATCCAATTTCTTGAAATAAGAGGCCGTGAGAGAAAAAAGAACCTGAGTCAATTGTTTCATTTTTTTCCTAAGGATTCCAACTGAAAGATGTATGTACTTTCTCAATTTCCTTTATAGTAAGCAGAGGACAACTGGGAAGTGCCCTTTTAAATGGCCATCTGTTCTTCCAGAGTGGCCCAGCCTGGAGCTGTATTTCTGAGTGTGCACAGAGAACTTTTCTTCTCTGAATGTTCCCTATTCCTTCCTCTCTGATAATAGCATAAGCTTGAGGTGACCCCCAACCAGGTGGAGGTGTGGCTGCAGGCAGCAGGTGGAACAAAAGTCAGCTTAAGAACAGCAGGCAGATCCACATATTTTCTGCTCACTGAGTAATGTGGGGGCTGGGCGCCCGCACTGCTGGCAGCTGGGTCTAGTCTGATTGCCTGCCAATTGGTGACAGTGACATTTCCATACTAGGGACAGCAGTGCAAGGAGGAGACACAGTCATCAATTCTATATCTTTTATACTTTCCTAAGACTTTTGTCGTTGTTTTTGTTTTTGTTTTGTTTTAGTTCGTTTGGGGCTTCTTTCCTCTTACTCTGTTCCTCACCTGCCTCCTAAGGGTAAGGGAGGTGGATGCTGGAAGTGGTGGCTTCCTTGGCAGTGGAATGATCACCTAGAACAGCAAAATGGGACCCTTCCTGTGTTCAGGTAGAATGACAATCTCATTACCTCTACTCTATCCCTGACCCAGAGATATCAGTGTTATAGCTTAATTGCATTCAAACTCCTAGGTGATCCAAGAAGGGAATTAAAATTGTTGCCTATTTTAAAACTTTCAACTTATGTTCCCTGGAAAGCCCACTTGACATGAAAAACAACTAGACACTTTGTAATTCTGGCATTCTGACACCAGAGACACACAACTTACCTACACAAATAGCAACTCCTATGTAGGCGATGGTGGTGATGAAGATGGCCAGCATGGTTCCTTTGGGGATGGCATCTTGGGGATCCTTTGAAAAAATAATGTGGAGGAATGAGGAGATGCAGTGGAATAAGAAACAGACATCACTTGGAATTAGTTCTGCATTTTCAAAATTTTAGACTACACTTCTTGAGGCAAGGTCTAAAGAAAAAAGTCAAGCAAATGGCAAAGTGGTGAGCTCCAGTTCTTTTTGGACAAAGACAAGGTGTTTAGAGAGAATAAAGAAATCTGTATAACTTTGTGCTGAACAGAAGAGATTTACATCTGTCCAGGAGGGAGTTTTTAAAGAAAAGTAGACTAGTTAGTTCACCACTAATGCCTTTCCCTCCCCTTTATCTCCTGTGAATTTCGTGCAGATATATCAGAACTTAAAGTATTGGGGGGACATACAAACACACCTGGCACATTGACGATATCTGTGTGTGTATTTGTTTTGTACTAAGTTTAGGCTTGCTTTAAAAAAATCACTTTTGACTGAGCAAAAAGGATGATCTGCTAAATTCTCCAGTCCCTCAAATTTCACATTTGGAAACTAGTTCAGGAATAACTGTAATGGGAGATATTTAATTTCCATAAGCAGGCATAAAGAAAGAGGCAAATTTAAGCTTATACCAGAAAATAGGCTTTTCTCTTGCCCATAAATGTATATAAATTCACTGAACTGAGCTCACATCATATATAATATACCATTTTATATCCTATTTTGGGGACTAAATCATATCATAATCAATTTCCAAGCAGCATAACTTCTAAATAATAGAATTCAACCTAGCGGGGATTATTAAATAGAGATCTAAGTGTATTCACTGCTTATGAAAGACAGTGCTGGCATATAGTAGGAGTCAATAAATACCAAACTGAAGAAAGCACAACCTCAGTAGGCATGTTTCCCCACTAGGGGACATGAGACTCATCGATACAAGTGAGCAATCAGTGCAGTTAAACAAAGTCCGGGTTTTGTGTTTTGTTAACTTAAATCTGCTGATCAAATCCATCAGAAAAATCAACTCATGGTGAACACAGACTCAACCTGACAGCTGGAAATGTTAACTAAACCAAGCAAATCTGCCCCCACAGGGGAGTAAGCCAGCCCTATGGAGTCACTCTGTAATCACTCATTCCTCCCCTTTCTTGTAGGAATATCTGCACACAGGGTTTGTTCTGATACAGACACATCCAGCCTCTTCATTCCAAACTACTGTCTCCAAAAGAGAATGTGGCAAGTGTGTGCAACTGAGCCGCATATAGAAGGAAGAAGAAGGCAACTGTGGCTGAAATGGACTGCACTCAATCTCCATTCATGGTACGTTTCAAATTTTATTTTTTTGATTAAGGATTTCTTGGGATCTGAATGAAACGTGAAGAGTTGATATAAGTGGGAAGAAAGGAAATATATATATAAGGAAAAGAGGTATGAAGATGGACAGCAGTCTTGTACCTAAAACACAAAAACTTAGTTTTTATTTAGATCTGCTCGGAGCTCTAAATTTCCTTATTTAGGACTTAGGTAGGTGTCAAACTTGACCTGATATAAATCGGGACGCCAGTATCTTAATGTCTGGTCATATATTCATGTTGTCGGCTCTGGATACATTTCCCCTAGACAGGGCTCAGGATTTAGATTCTTAGTTTTCAAGCTAAATATTAATTTCCATCCCTTAAGCAATAACCCAAAATCTCACCTTCCTTCATTAAATATTATATTTTTTTTCCTTAGGACAGAGTATAAGCAGTCTACTAGACTGCTTCTGGTTAAGTGTCAACCATATCCTAATCTTGCATCTCAAGTACTGCATCTTAACTCTCCTGATTAGACCTGGGTACCTCCCAAATCTTCTCCCAGGCACGTATCTACAGACCATTAATAGTGTGTTGACAAATAGAAGGTTCAGGATGGGAACCTTGTATCAATAGCATCCCCTTGTTAACTGTCACTGGCAGGCCTGAAGAGAAGGATTCTGAGGCTGTGAGCAGAGATAGCGTCTTGCTTATCCTCACAGTGTGTAAACAATACATGTTTACTAAGTTGAACTGAATCTATTATGTTTCAGTCTCAGAAACAAATATTGCCTATAAATCCTGAAGTTTCCTCTGCCACTTCCTAATATGTGGTCACCTCTCAGGCCTTAATGCCTGATCACTCTGGCTTTTGATCATGCTAATTATTACTTCTGAAAGCATTCTCCTCTCTTCACTTTCTCTCTCTTGGGTTCCCCTACCTCTTAGCTCTTTCTGTTTCTTCTTTGTGGATTCCTTTTCTACCACTTATACTTTGAATATCCCTTGGGTGCTACCGTGGTCCTCTTCTCTCCTCCCTCTTGCCCAAACCTGGATAAACTCATCCATGCCATGGCTTCCAGTCCTGGCCTCGTTCCTCTCCAGAGCTCCAGGTTCCTAAGTGTAGCTGCCCACTAGGCATGTCCCTCTGACGTCCTTCTGCCATTTCAACCCAATGGCCAAATCTGAGCTTCTAGTCACCATGGAATCAGTTCAGTAGGTTGCAGCCAGTATGAAAAGAAAACAGTAGAATAGCACTGATGTGAAAATAGAAGACATCATTTGCAGTAAAGTATTGAACTGTTCAGGAGAAGTTTTGTATGTAGGCACTTGGTTGTGATATATAATGTTTTCTCACAGCAGATCATAGTAAAAAAGCATCCTTTCTATTTCCTCTCCTAACTCTGACCAAAGATGACCCCTTAGATCCATTTCCCCTGCCATGGCCTTAATTCAGGCTCACGTCATCTATTGTCCAGACTACTCTGATATCCTGTAACTGATCTTTCTGCCGCTGGTCTCCCTACCTATCACTCCCACCCTCTAATCTACCCCTCACAAGCTGCTAGCAAACTCTCTTTAAACTGAATATCTAATCATGGTACTCTCTGATCTAACTTCCTTAGTGTCTCTAGCTAGTTTTGGGATAATACCCAAACTACACTGTCCATAGTTTAAAGGGTCTCTAGTTCTATACAATAGTACACAGTAGTGTATGTGCTAAAAGTTAAGCTTAATTGTAAAATCATCAGAGTATTTTTAAATAGAAAGAATGCAGCTTTTTACAACACTATGGCCACACGTGCCCTAAAAATCATGATAGGACATCTTTACATGTAAACTCATTTTCTTCATGCTAAACTCAAAATCAGAGATTTCTCAGTACAGATTGACAGATAAGTAAAATTCTTTACCTATATAGTGATCCTAAACCAAGTTAGCACTTATCTTGGGAGAAAGGAATTCTAAGCCTTGCCTTTTTTAGATGGAATATCCTCTAGTTCTTTGCTTACTTCTAGAGTGCCCAGGATACACAGACATTACTTTATAAATATGTTTATTAATATATTGATGAAAAGATTTTAATTGCATGCCGCACTGCACACATAAAATGATTTCCATTAGCAGCATCTTTCACTGAGCCTCTTTAAACTCCATGTTCTCTGTTCCAAATGTCCCTCCCTTCTTTGTCCTATTGATGAACTCCTGTTCATCCCTTCAAATCTGGATGGAGTGTCCCCTACTCTGAAAGACTTCCCTTGCTTCTTTGGGGACAGGCAATTACTGTTTCATCTCTCCCTTGCACATGATTCTGTTCTCGTTTCTTACGACTCATATAGAGTTTGTCTCTCTCATAGACCACGAACTCCTTGAGTGAAGGATCAAGCAAGCTCTTTTTCATTTCTCTGGTGCCTGGTGTAAGTAATAAGTATTGGCTGAGCTGAACTGACTATTAAGCATCTAATAATAAAAACTTGTTTCTGAGGAGTCTAAAGAAAGCACAATATTATTTAGTTTAAATAATGTTCGGTCTTACCGTTGACAGAAATTTTCATCAGTGACCTCTGGTGCTTTTCCAAATCTGAGAAACCAGAAGCTCAACATCCAGAGCTAAATTTTGCTAAGCAAAATTTACAACTTGAATCATTTTGAACAAGTTACTTAATTTTTCCGAGGCTCAGCATACTGTTTTTTATGCCATATCTCTGCTCAAGAATTTACCATGGTGCTGTGGTCCTTAATACAACAAATCTAAATGTGTTTATTCATTCACTCAATAAATATTTATTGAAGCTTTGCTAGCTCCAAGGACACAGCAATGAAAAAAACCAAAGGCAAAGTCCCCACTTTCACTGAGTTATATTCTAGGGCAGACATCTCTCTCACTCAGGTCCCTTCAACAGCTTTTCTGCTTACCTCATAAGGTTACCCAGCCTGTCAGGCCTTCTCCAGTTGAATCATGAGAGACCCCTTACTGTCCCAAAGCTTTCCTACTCCTGTCTGTTCTTTTGTTTTCTCTGTCTGGAATACCCTTACATTTCCTGACCAGTTGTCAGTATCCAGCCCTTGCTTTTAGTTCCTGTTTAAAAGTTATTTCCTTGGGAAAATCGTCCCTAATGTAACTATTTCTTCATAATTTTTATTTCATAATCCACTTGGACAATGCATTCAGTTTTCATTTATACATATCTCCTGATGACTCTTGCAAATATTTCTTGTCTTCCAAAGTTGATTATAAACTTATTGAGGTAAAACCTGTGTCTTCTACATTTTTTCATGTGTGGTAGAGACTATTTATTGTCCTCTAATATCCATTCTCACCTTCTTCCTTTTAATGCTAGCACCCCCTAATATTTTATCTGGGGACATGGTTGTCCAACTAGAGATTACATTTCCCAGTCTTCTTTGCAACTAGGTAAGGTCACAGAGACTAAATTCCAGTGAACGGAATGTCAACAGAAGATACATGCAAGGTCCAGGGATTGTTTGCCCTCTACTTCCTTATCCATCTTCCTGTGGATTGGAATGTGATCTTGGAAGTGATCAGTAACCTTGGACCTTGCAGATGAGGGCAAAGCCCAAGGGAATGGTAATACAAGAGAGGTCATATGGGTTTCTGGGCTACCTTTTGGAGCAGACCTTTCTTATTCCAGTAGATGGCCTATGACCTTGAATTTTTATGCACTAGGAAAACAAACTTCTGTCTTATTTAGGTCACTGTTCTTGGCCCTATGAAATATTCTAAGTAATACAATGCTCTGTACAGTACTTAACAGAATATTATGAGTAGAGTGCTAAATAAATACCTATTAAATGAGTGAATGTACCTCTGAATTAAATAACATAAGTATTCAGTACTAAAGTGATTTGGTTTTGGTTTTGGTTTTTCTTGAATATTCTGTTCATTATGTGTTTAAAAGAGAAAGGATGGTTCTGAAATTTTTTTCGCTGAATTATATTCATTTTGTTGGAACTATGACACACTGCCAATATACTCTGTCCTTCTAATATCACTGAATAAGACTTTCGGAAGAACTATCTGGAATAGGATGATTTGGCAGTAAAATTTGTCATTAAAAGAGAGAACTTTTAAATAACTAGGAAACCGTGCAGAAATCTTACAATTTTGAAATCTATAGAGAAACATGGTCACTGTTGATGTCTACAGCTCCTTGTCCTGCCCCACTGCACCACTACCTCCCAGAATTACAAAGCAGAGGAAACAACATACCTCCAGATCTCCCGAGATATTGGCACCAGCAAGAATCCCAGTTGCTGCTGGGAAAAAAATGGCGAAGACAGAGAAGAAGCCTTCACCTTTTGTGAAGCTTGGCCCAAAGTTTTCTGCAAATATTGATGCTGCAACACAAATAATGAGAAAATTATCATGTAGACTTTCTTCACAGGTAGGAGATAAAGTTTCCTTTGGCTTCTATAGCCCTAAATGCAAACATGTTCCTATAATCTAAATGGAATGAGCTTGAAGATATTGGTATACTCCTGCTGAACCTCATGTTAATATTTGCCAAGAGTCAAAAAACACATCACATGATTTTAGATCTCTAGGACATACCCTGAGAAATCAATAATTTTCATGCAAATGGAGATCCATGCTGTCTCACTTCTTTGAGACTAGAAGATTGGAAAAGAAGGAAATGGAAAATTCTCTCATGATCATACTGGCATACTCAAAAATATACCACAAAACATTGCCCTACACACATACAACTATGTTCTCACATATATACACACCTTAATTAACACACTGCTTTTCTACACCTTTTTTTTTTTAATTATAGGAGAACCTTGTGGGTGAGGCTATCTTACAGTTTTGTTACTAATGTTCTAACCTCCCTGCCCCTTGTCTCCAGAGTTGGATTTTAGGTCCTTATACCAAATTCTCATGTATAAAAGAAAAAAAGAAAATATATATATATATATAGAGAGAGGAGCTTTGGTCATAAGATAATAATGTCCCACATGCTGTCACCAAATTATTTAAATGAAAAGGAAATGATCTAGAAGAAAAACAGAAAGAAAAATGAAGAAAAGGAAGGAAGAAAATGTGAACAAAAGAATCTAAGGTGATACAAAAATAAGGAAAGAAAATTTAAAACATCATAAAAATTACAGCAGAAGCCAGAAGAAAGGGAAAAAATCAAAAGGCAAAGGATTTGCATAGTTAACAAGACAATCTTTACAAAGAAAAAGAATCAGGAAGAAAGGAGTGTGTAATATAAGAAGGGAACAAACACTGACAACTGAGTAAATAATGGGGGGAAATATGAAAAATCTTCAACAGTGGATTCTTGAGTAAGCTAGAGTGGAAAGATACGAAAGAGTGGATAGGCAGAGTAGAAGAGAAGAGAGAAGTCAAAGTTTATGTCCAGGGCCATGTCATTATCACAAAAGCTATACTAATAACTCCTACAATCTTCTATGCTCGAAAACCTGACAGTGATGCTCAACTGGTATCACTATGAGAAAGCAAGGTACAGAAAAGGCTAGTGGGAAGAAAAACTGACTGTGTTTGACGTCAGTGCTCTCAGTGGTTGGACACAGTGTCTGCCCTACGTTCTCTTTCTTGCACACGCACTCTACTTCTACTATTTGACAGAGACAACGATGTGCTCAGCACTGTAAAGTTTCAAAGCACTTTAACATCTGCTCTCTTACTTGCTTTTTAAAATCCCTTCAGGAAGTTGTTATTATCACCCCCACCTTGGCAGGAAAATCCGAGACCCAATCATGTGAGGTTGCAGCAGGGCTGAGACTCCCTCTGCTCTCCTGACTCCAACCCCAGGCTCTTCCCTGGATCACACGGGGATTCTAATGGCTGGGGCAGGAATCATGGGGATGGTGATGGGGGCGGGCAATGGAGAACCATTTATTGCAAAGCAAGATATTTGGCATATGTACCTTGGTAATTAAAGAAACCTCTGGACTTTTTCTCATTGTTGGATGGAATCACGGTTCCAATGAAGAAGTTTGCAATTGCAATGAGAAGAATAATCAGAAGAATCACTTGAGCCTGCAGTGACAAAATAACAGGAAGTCAAATTAGATTTATTCAGTGACTTTACATAATTATAAAAGTTATAAGTGCCCACTGAAGAAAGACCCTATCTAATAATTCCAGTTAAGATTCTGCTATCCAGAGTAGGTAATGAGTGTGTTCTTATAAAATGGCATCTTAGTACGTCTTATTTGGCCTGAGTCTAGATGTTATATTTTTAATGGGTGCATGTGCTTGGGCACTTGAAAATGACATTTCAAGGGCATTCCAAGTACTAAGTGGGTAACTTACTGCAGTTTCCCTAGGAATATAAATGGAGCCAAAAGACTGAAAACTGGTAGAGTTGGTTTCTTTCTCGGGCAGAGCACCTATGGATTCCTCACCTTCCCAGCGCTAACTGCAGAAAGAGTACAAGAACACAGTACGATGCATAGAATTGCCATGATGCCTGGTTCACCTGATGTTGGGCTACCATACCAGTGTGTGCCCAGCACAAGTGGTCTGCAAGGTTGACCAGCCAAATCACTGTTCTCTAATCCCTCTGACATTTCAGAGTTTACTGGCTTGGCGTTCTTGCATGCTGCTCCCCCTGCTGGAAATGCACTTCTCCATACACTTTGCAAAACTGTTTCTTCTCATCCATTATGTATTAGTTACCTCCTCAGAGAGGCCTTTCTTGACCACTGAATCTGAACAATAACAGCTAGTTTCCACGGAGGACTTAACAATACAAGAGATGCAGATCTAAGTTTACCAATATTCTTTCAGGTAAATAATACCACCCACAGCTGCATGAAGTAGGTAGTACTGCTATCATTTTAAAGATAAAGAAACTGAGAACCAGAGAGGTGAAGTAATTTACTAAAGGTCATATAGACATAAACAAGGTTCAAATCCACTCTAATTGCAGAGCTGGAGCTCTAAATTCACCTTCTACTGTCATGAAACTACATTGCCTCCCTCAGGGAATAATCTAACGTATGTTCCCCCTCTTATGTTCCACCTCAGTACCCTGCTTATTTACTTTATAGCACTTTCACAATTTACCTTTCTATATTTACTTGTTTATCTACTTGTTTATTATTCATCTCCCCATAGACCATATGCTCAACTATGACAGGGATTGTGCCCGTGTGGGTCGCAACTGAATATCTAGGGCCCAGCAGAATGCCCCGCACATGATACGCACTTAGTCGATTTCTGTTTAATGTGTGAATGCATAATCCACAAATAAATGCCAGGTAGGAATGTTTCCTATTGCTTATGTAAGTGGGAGGCTCTGGCTATCTTTCTGTTTCTGGTGACCACTTGAGGTCTAGTGACTGCACCTCCAGGCACATAGGAACATAGGAGTTTCAATTGTATTAGTCACTGTAGAGAGTTACAAAGCAAGCAAAAGACATGCTCCCATCATTTAGAAATTTACTAACCAGTTTTATTGGTTTACTAACAGTTAAATCCAGATATTCTCTAGTTCCAGGGCCTCTGATGCCTTCAAATTTGCTGCTGGGGAACTGGGTTTCAGAGGGGCATGATAGTTTCTGCCTTTGTTATTTTCTCCACACACACTTGCCGTTTGTGGTGGGCTTCAGCACTCACAGCCAGCTTGGAAGGGGAGACCAGGGATATGATGAACAGACACAGGCTTCCAGCATGTGCTCTTGCTATGATCATCAGGGGTCTGTGCATGAAGATGGCAGCAATCTTGCTGGCTCTGTCACTGTGACTGTAGCATAAAGGACAAAGCGCAGGCCTGATCACATGAGCTACGACTTACAACTGCCTGGACTATGTGCTTTGAGGGCTTGGTGTTCCACTGAACACTGACCTGGCTCCTTTTATCACAGAAAGTAATAATAGCAATTTTTTGAATATGGAGTTCCTTCTATTCCTGCAATTTGTTTGGGAAGTTGACTAGCAGTGTTGGTAATATCATTTTGAGAAATTCACCTTTGCTTCCCATTCCATTCCAGCTACTGAAATTCCTAAGAGAATCACCACTGTGATGGAGCCTATTATCCGGATGTCATTGGTTGGATCCACCATCATCGAATCACTCTCCTGGAAGAAAAAAAATCACTAAAATGGTTAGAAACTTTTTTGCCTGTATGTCTTAGTGTAGCATTTAACAGTAAGAAGAGATGCTATGCTTTTTCAGGGCACTTGTCTGGGGCTATACAGGATAATAGAAAAATGAAGTGCTCATAAATTGGAGAAGATAAAGAATCTAATATTACTTTTTCCTATGATAATAAGCCTTTGATAGCCAAGGTTAGGAGTTACATATTTTAGAGATTCATTCTAGGCACAGCGTTTAAAGCTATTGTAGCACTAAATAAAATTATGGGTACATACAGATATCATGTTTTGTTTCAGAATAATGACTAGTTATTTTTGTGTGTCAAGGGGAATCCTAGAGGAATAAAAATGAGTGGTTTCCAATGCCAGTATCAAAAAATAAGTGCTACTCCTCGAGGATGGAAGATGCCTTAGAGGACTGGGGCGGGGAGGGTGGGGGGGACTCGAGGGAGGGGGAGTCAAGGAAGGGAGGGAATACGGGGATATGTGTATAAAAACAGATGATTGAACTTGGTGTACCCCCCCAAAAAATAAAAAAAAAAAAAAAAAAGAAAAGAAAACAAGAAAAACTAACAAACTAAAAAAACAAACAAAAAAAACAAAAAATAAGTGCTACTCAATTAAAGAACAAATTATGAACTATATAATCCACTCATTTATTCATCTAATTTTCAAATAGAGGTACTGTTATCAATTGAATTCAGTGTCTGCTATCACTACCGTGAAAGGAGGACTAGAAGTTAGCTCATATACCAGCTGATTAATGTGTTCACATATATACCTTCCAGATGGGGCACCTAAGCTAAAAAAGGCCCAGTTTCCTGCAGTGAGTTCTTCTAATGTTGGAACTTTCTTTCCCTTTGGAAATCTATAACCATAATAGTAATATTGCTGCTGACCATAATACCCATTATTTATCTCTTCTTTCATATTTTACACTGTATTTCATGTATATTATTTCATTTGATCTGCATCACATTTCTATGAAAGACATACACAATATTATTAGCCCATACTATAGATTTGAAAAACAAGGTTCAGTTGAACAGAGACTGGTCCAAAATCTCTCAGCTGGTAAGTGTGAGAGCCAGGACTCTGAGCCAGTTCTGCTGCCAAGCCTAGGGCTCCTTCAACTACATTCAGCTTCCACATTCTGCAGAATAAATCTATTTCCTCTCATCTTGCCATAATGATGTCCCCTAGTGCCCTGAAAAAGCAAATTAAACCGAATTATGTTGCTTGGCTGAAGAAAAGAAAAGCTTTTAATTACCTTAAGAAGATCTACCACAGTCTCAGCAAATCCCACCACATACATAGCAACAGCCACTGCATTGGCAAAAGCAAAGATCAAGCCTATAGAGCCACCAAACTCGGGCCCTAAGCTTCTGGAAATAAGGTAGTAGGCCCCACCTGAAACAAGAAATGAACATGCTTTACGGTGAGGAACTTCTAGAGGGTTTAGTTGATATGACCAAATAGTTTTGAATATCTGAGAACACTTAAAATACTAATTATTCTAATAAAAATATTATAAATCCTAGTAATTTTAGAAATCTTGTGTCACCATAATGGATAACTTAGCCCTGCCTTGCATTCTATATATAATCTACAATAGAACTGCCCTGACTAAATAAAGTCCAATTTATTGAAGCCTATAATACACAAATGCTACAAATAAGAATACGGCAAACTTTACCCCTCAAATTCTCTGTCTTTTAAAAAACTTCATTGGAAAGTTCAAATTAATAATGTAACTGAAGTAAAATTTCATATCTGAAATTTCCAGGAATAGGCAGGCCCAGGCAGAAAATGAAGTGGGTAAAGTTTAACACTGTCATTCTAACTTTCCTTCTGGTATAATTTCTGGTATACATTTACTACATTAAAAAGATACCTGTATAAAAAAAAAAAGATACTTGTATAGTGCTATGTATTATCCGCTCTGTACATCAGCTTAGTTTTGATGGTCTTAGCTCAAGAAGGTATGGTTATTGCCAAATACCTATATGTATAGGGGTGTGGCAAATGGGAAGTAAGGAGGGAGGACCTGGAACGATCGCTTCCTTCTTGGACCTTGAAAAGGAAGTTCTACTCATGGCTGTATACTTCTGGGCACAGGAAAGACTGAGCCAGAGTAGTTTACTATGTCAAGAGTTCTGAGAGCATGTTACTGAAGGTAAAAATGACTAGATGTTAAAAGGCCTAGATAACTGGATGTTATCGCAGCCCATAGTGAATCAATGACTTCTTCCACTGAGCTAGCCTTGTAGGTAGACTGAACTGGTCAAGGAATGACACTGAACACACATCCACAATCAAAAGTATCTTTTGCTGAAAAGTTTTCACCGTTTCCTCCACTATAGTCACTCCTTTGGGTCAAAGGGACAACACCCTCTCTAAAAATGCAAACTTTTATTTGGGTGGGGCAAATCCCCATTACTTTCTTTGTCCTGATTACATTAAAGACGTTAGCAGCCAGTTACTAGGCTTGGTCAAAATGAGAGACAGCCAGGAGCTGTGAGAGGAGCTGTTTTGTGGGTAAGATGGTGTTTTAGAAGGCCCTGGGTAGGCAGATCTGGATAAGTACCCAAGTAGAGACCCCAGGAGCAAAAACAGAATGGGAGGGAAGAAAGGAAGTTAGAAGAACAATGACAAACTTTACATACTCATTTTCTGCCCAGGCCCACTTTTTCCTGGATGATGTGGAAGTAACTCTTTGTTTCATTTATTTTCATTTTCTTTTTAAGAATCTTCTCAAGCTTGTTGGCCATTGGGAGCATAGTGTAGGGGTGAACTCTGAGGGCTCACTGAGTGGGAAGTGCCAGCCGTGTCAGCTGCGGTGCCGGAGAAGACCCTTCTGAGAGGGGCCTGGGAGCAAGCCAGTGGGGCTCGTGCAAGGCACAAAGAAACTGTCTATTTCACTCTAAAACTCTATGCTTTCATTCTAGACACCTGGTCATTCTCTACTTTATAAACATGTTTAATCACAGGCAATGGGCCAAAAAAATCTTTTCTGGGGATCTCTTAATTTTAGTTGAAAAGAATTTTGCCTTGCTGTTTAAATTTTGGATTATTTTGTTTTGTTTTAAGGCTTTGGGGACTAATTATCAATGTACAAATTTTACTTCCAACATGAAACCAACTCTAGACATTATTACATAATCAAAGCTTGTAGTCATAAGTACCTGAATTGGCTTACCTCCTCTTACTACTCCATTTGTGCAAATAGCAGACATAGAAATACCTGTGAGTATTGTCACTACCACACTCAGGCCAATGATGATGACTCCAAGACCTGAAAAATCCCCCAAGAAAGGTGTTTGGCTCCAGGACTTCAAGAAGTCAGCAGTACTTCAAGAGGCAGCAGTCTGAATTTTGTCAAGGAAGGATCAGTCTCCCCACGAAAAACCTGAAATGTTCTAAAAGATCGCATTCCATCTAGATCTAGGAAGGTCTAGGAAGCACCTGAAATGTACTAAACTTTAAAACTGGAGCTGTGTCGAGTCGTCATTTTCCAAGAAACGCCAGCAAGAGGTGTGCAGCAGCCTGAAAAAGAGAGCATTTACCCAAGGAATTTGAACATCTGGAAACCATGACCTGCAGTGTGCCAGAGAAGACCATTAAAAGAGAGACCACAGATGACCAGAGTAGACCAGGACTATATGCACAGTACCTTATGTTTCCTCTGTGTCCAGCTCACCCACCTCGTTAGCCAGGCTTCGAGAACATTGGGCTACTTTCTTGTTCCCAACAAAAAGAAGTATAACAAAAAGTTTTTGCCTACCCGTAACAAGTGATGAGAGCATTTAGATATCTTAGAAATTTTACCTCCACGAACAAACCCGTTAGTTGCTATTGCAGAAGTTGACAACCCAGTAATAGAAGTTACCATGGTGGAAAGAAGAATTATGACAACTCCAAGACCTGTCAGCAATGAAAGATAGAAGATATTACATTTTACTTTTCTTCCTTGGATTCCCTATTGCTGCAAACTACACTGCTTTGAATTTAAGTTTTCACGTCCAAGCCTTGGGCCCCAATGGAGTTCCTTCGTGCTAAGGAGAAACTGGTTTGCCTGGCGTAAAGATCAGGTCGGAGAACTGCTCATTATGATGAAGGATGGTTTCCAAAAGTAAACACAATCTAAAATGCAGCCCTGTAAAGGAAAAGTTGACTTATGCTGGTGTCCTGGGAGAGAAACTACCCTGCCTGTGAAAAGAGAAAACATAACATTTGACCTTCTCTCTTGCTTGAGAGGCACCTGAATGAGAAAGTTGAGGGTTTGACAAAGGTTAAAGCCTTCTCCATTTTTCTCGCATCTCTCTTGCCTGGCAGGGGTAAAAAAAGGAACCAACTTGGATTACCTTTGAAAACACTCCAGAAAGGTCAATGGTTAACTCTTTGAGCCTGTATTGCCTTTACCTTACAAATGAACACGCGGGTCACAAGTTTAATTACCTCCTCTGACATATCCATTTGTAGCAATAGCAGAGGTGGATAAACCAGTGATACCAGTCACTGTCACGGCTAAGCCGATGATAATCACACCAAGACCTCAGTTGAGAGAGGAAAAATAAAGGCAATTAAATAGTGGAATAATCCATTAGGTCTTTTACATAAAAGCCAGCAAGCCTAGAGTAAATCACCAAAGACCACATTTGAGTTTTACAAGTTGGTCTGGAAATCACCACAGAGTAAATACTCAGCTTTGAAGTTTTCTGCCTGTAGTAGCACAGATTCAAGAAACTCACGACCTAAGGTGTGCAGTGCAAAATTGCACATAACTGAACAACTATGGCTGGTCAAAATTCAATGTGAACCTCACTATTTATGAAGTTCTAGACACCCATAAACAAAATAATTGGTCTGAACAATCCCAAGCTGTTAATATTACTAGAGAGTAAATGCTCATCCTTCCAGGGAACTATCTTTTTATGTATATTTGATTGTGTAGGAGTAGAAAATTACATGTTGTATAGAAAATTGTTCATCTGGCAGATGAGTAAAGTGGAAAGAATCTAATAAAACTACATTTACTTATTGGCTATGTAAGCTCTGGCAATGCAATTAGAAAGAATGCATGTGTAAAGTGGCCATGTATAAAGACAGCAGTGGCATGTGTAAAGACAGCATGGTAAGGTACAGTAGCATAGTGCATACAACACAGTGCATAATCAATGGCACTGCTCTTTGATCATATTCACAATAGTCATAACAGCTGTTGTTTATTGAAAGCCAACTATATATCCAGCTGTGTTAAGTGGTATGTGAAATGCAAGGAAAAATAAAAATGAAAAAACTACCCTCAAGGATCTCATAGTGCAGAATCATGTATTATGAGAGGGAGAATTCAGAGGAAGTCAAGGCTGCTTTCAGTTTCAGGAAATACTCAGCCAGGAGGACACTGAAGGGTAGCAGACTATGCTGTCTGAAAATTTGCCACTTTAACATAGAGATTATTTTGAGCTAAAGACAATTTTAAAAAAGCAGATACCTCCCCTTGTTTGCCTAAAGGCCAGACATAAATTTATACAGGGTCTCCTCTTTCCTCTATACTGGGGACAGTTATCAGCTGGGGACTGGAGACAGCTGGAGACGGTACGAAAGGAATCTCCATAGACTTAACTAACTGGCCCTTATCTTCCATTAGCTCCCCGATACATTTGCCTTCCCACAATGTGCCACTCTAGAAATGCGCTCTTTTCCTTTGTCTTGTTACTTCTCTAAAAATGTGTTGTTTTTTGTTAAGATGCTTGTATAAGCCCAAGTTCTAGCCACCCCTTTGAGTTACTCATGGCTGAAGATTCCCATGTATACACATGATGCACATGCTAATAAACTTCTGATTGTTTTTCTCTTGTTAATCTGGATGTTGTCAGTCTAATTTACAGGGCCCTAGCCAATGAGCCTAAGATGAGTAAAGGGAAAACAGCTTTCATGCCCTACATCACCCTCCTCAATGGAGGTCAACCTCAAATTCAGGGAGAAGTTGTAGGCACTGAAATCACCCTGGGTCCAATCAGAATGCACTTGCCTGGGCCTGTTTGGGGTGTTCTCTGTCATAAAGTGAATGCTTCATAATTGTTGTTGGTAGGGTCTCCTGTTCCAAGGATAAGAAGAGCAGTCAGCCAGGAGAGGCCGTGATCTCTCTGGCCATGCCCCAGAAGAAGGGGAGGTGGAAGGAGGTTAGGGACAGAAATGGGAATGAGGTATTGGAAGCTGGCTCTTTTGATGTCTCCAGTTATATCCTGGCTCTAGCAGAAGTTTCTAGGCTATTTTACAGTTGAAAGTGCAGTAAGAAGAGGCGGACCGTGGGCATCGATGCAAACTTAGACTATATTGGTTTGGCTCCTATAGATTCCTAAACGTTTGGTGTTGTGAGAAAGGGCTGCTCTAAATACTTTCTTATCTTTTGCAGGGACCCTGTGGTGAGCATCGCCTCTACATTGTTTTGAGGTTTCAGGTCTGTGTGCCACTACAGATAATTCCTTTTTATTTTTTTTGCACGTTATTTTAACTCTTGCTTTTGTTTTGAGGAAGTTTGATAGCAAATGTTTAGCTTACCTCAGCAACTGAACAGAACCATGTAGTTTGCATTTCATCACATTCAACCTACTCTGCCTTTTACTGTTTCCCTACCCTTATATTCCCTTTGCCTTTATTTTCTGAGCAATTCTTAATTTATCCTTTTGCGCTGTATATATTTCTGCGAGCCATTTAAAATCCTGGAACAAAGTTGTATGCTTTTAAACAGCAATCAAACAGAAAATCCCAGGATAAAAGCAGCTTAGAAAACACTCAGTTCACAGTTTTCCCAAACTTCAGTCCTTGAACAACCTGCTTTAGGAAATGCCTGGGGTGCTTATTAAAAATGCCCAGACTTACTGACTTTGGCGCTTTCCAAGTGAACCCCAGGATTCTGCAGTTTTGTAACTAACTTCCCAGGTATTTCTTATGCATCTCACAGACTGAAGATTATTGAGCTACCCTCAGCCTATTGCAATTTGTGTCTGCCTGTTCAGCAAGGTTCTTTAGCTTTGTCTTCAGAGAATTGATTGGGAAACAATTAATCCAGCTCCCTAATTTTCAGATGAGAAAGTGAAATGCACAGAATATAAATGACTTGCTTCAGGTCGTACCTGCTTTTCACACCATTCTTCCTTGCTTGATGTTTTTTATTGGATACCATCACGCCCCAGCCAAGGTGGTCAAGACAGAGAACAACAAGATGGCATTATCCCCTCATTCTACTGTATACTTTTAGGGACAAGGCAGCCAGAACTTATAGCCCTAGAAAGGTTACCCAAGGACTGTAGCTACCATTACTCCTGGCTACAGCTTCCTCTGGCTTTGTTCCCAGGGTCTGAGCTTGAAACTGTATTCAGGTTTCTTCCCCAGGCTACCCCCAAAGCAAGAAGGGAGTACTGCAGGTACTTGTTTGTTTTCTTTCCCAAAAAAGGGAACCCAAATGGGACCCAGACGGTGACTTAACTCATTCAGCTTTAAGTTGGTAACAAAGTCCAATAAAACTGAGGAAGGGTGATAGTAAGTTTCTACCACTCACTAAAGTCTACTTTCTCAGAATAAAAAAACAAAACAAAAAACCTCCATTCAAAGGAAAACCCACTGCACATGCATGTAGGTAGAACTGTACTCTCTTTTGAAGTTGGATTTGACTACTTAAATAAAGGGTCCTTATTAAAACAATACTGATGTCTGAAAGTATAATAAACAGTTTAGCAGAAGATAGAATTCTTCATATTCTACAATTTTGCAATAAACATGAAACTGGGTTGACTGTGTGGAATAATGTAAGATCTGATTAAAGTTCAGATTATTGCCCAAACATACGGATTTTAAATAAGTTGCATTAAAAAGAATCACTCTTGCCCTGGGCTACACTCACACCTCCAAATAAAGTAATGTTTCCTGATGATCTCAATAAGTTACTAAACTGCCCTTAAAAAACTAATTTTGCATGAAACCCTGGAGCAACAACTTGGCAATATTAAGATGCAGATTTTCCATGGAACAGAATATACTTATTTTGGACCCTGAGGCTGTAAGTGTTCATTTGATATGCATCATAAAGCCAGCAAGCAGCCCTTTGTCAGGAACCCAGCAGTTGCCAAACATGCAGTGAGGAAAAACTATGGGAACTGGTTCCAGCTCTTTCTTTTTCACATTGTCTTCTGGTGATTCTGAATCTGTTTTGAGGAGTAAAGGCAATAAATAACGACCTCATGCCTTTTAAATGCGAATTGAGACATATTTTGGAGTAGAATCTGAAAGCTCATCTGAACTTCTCTGTTCTTGATACTAATGATTTATAGGAGTCCCCCCACAAAGTGAATCTATAATGTATTTTCCATACACAGAGTAGAATGTCATTAATTTTTATCACATTGAATCAGAAACTTTGATAAAATGCAAATAAATTTTTATATAAATTTTAGCAGTATACTCTCAATAAAAATATTTGCCACAGGAAACAATACTTTGAAATATAATATTTAAAAACATTAAATAAGCACTCAAAATAATTTCAACATCATCCATTTTCCACTTAGAAAAATTATCAATAGTTACATACATTATCTGTCATTTTATCTATCATTTTAAGGTTCTACCTGGCAATACTAAGCTTTGTTTTCTTACTACTTGTACCTGAAAGTATAACACAATTATTTTCTTTGGAAAATGTTCAAGAATTCAACATTTTTATTAGTCAAGTCACATTTTCACCAGTTTTCCCACAAGTTATATTTTCTTAGTGAAGTTTTGCCAGTAATCATAAGGGGGATACTCTGATGAACATCAGAATGTCCCTAAATGTGAATACTATTCTTTAAAATGAATATATCTCTGTACACCTGTACACCTAAAACTCTATGAAAAGATGACATATTTACTTGAGCATTTATCTGGTTGGTAAGCTGGAAAATTCCAGTCTCCCAGGAGTTAACAGTGTACCTTTCCTCTCTGACAAACACTATCAAAGAGGAAAAGTAGAAGAGCCCAAGTGCAGATTCATTCTGTGACCTTCATCTCACATTCAGCATTAATGGTGAAAGCAAGTTGCTTATTGAGTTTTTCATTTACATTGAGAACTATGTGGGAGGGGAAAAGTGCTTACCAATTCCAGCTTCTCCAACAATCCAAGAGAGGCGAATGAAGAGCATGACACCCCAGATATTCAGCATGCATCTTACCTGTGGGTTGGAGGAGCATGGAAAGGACATGAGACGTGACAGTGGGGCAACACCCAGCCGTCTTTGTAACTCTGGTATTCAGGCCTTATTAACACTTAATCCACTAGGACACTGGACAGATAGTTTTCATTTGTAAACATAGGAGCTTTCTCACCAGCACACCTTTCACCCATCCAAACTTCACAACACCGGCTTGATCTTCTTCCTTGTTTTCAGCTTGTTCATCTCCAGGCATCCCATCGCCATTAGCAACCACGTCAGCTGAACCCGGGGCCACTGCTACATTCTGCATTTTTATAGATAGCAAAGACACAGAATTTGGTCAACACACAGTTCCATAAAACTTCCAAAGGCAAATCAAAACAATTGACATAAAAGTTGAGACAAAAACCAAACATATTCCAGTCATTTTAGTAAGATGATTATTTTTTGCCCTGGGAGCTGATGTGTTCATTTTGTGGGTGATTTCAGGCATCACTGAGACTGCAAGGATGGTAAAGGAAACTGGGCAGTTCTTCTACTGGTGAGACTATTACCTTAGGGGAAAATGATCAGATTTGGATAAATTTAGAATACAAAACGATCACAAGAGAGAAGGAATGCAAGGTAGGGAGGAAAGCTTATCAAGAGAGAATGAGGGTCTCTTAGGAGACAAGGTAAGAGGGCCAGAAACTTACCCTTCCTCACTAAACGCAATGTTTGCCCTTCTTTCTATTAACCTTCCTGGGCTTCATTTTATCCATCTAAAATAATAATAACTAAACTTCTCCACTCACATCAGAGTATCTTTAAGAAGATTCAATAAAAGAACACATTGAAGTAGTTTCTTAAAAAAAAAAGGTTTAGAGTATTCTTAAAAGGTGTAAAGGCACTGTATGGCTATAAGAATGCTATTTCTGTAGGGGACTTTTCTTTCAGATTTGATATGCCTTTGCCTGCGAATTGTTGGATGTGCAGTAGTATTATACAGAAGGAAAGAAGTCTCCCTACTGACTACTAGATAAGTAAGCTGAGTAGAAATAAGAAGCAAGTACTATGAAGAGGTCAAAACCTTTATTTATATTTTGGTTTGTTTTTTCTCTTTCCTGTGGCGTAATTTTGAAAAAGATCTTCCCTGTGAGTAGGATCGTCTCAATTTAATGGGAAAGGAAATAACCGTGTTTCTCTCAAGTTAAGAACAACTTTCTAGCTTTTCTTTTAGATTTGACTGAATAATTTCAAATGTGCCCACTTAACTTAGCCTATCTGGCACCTTCCTGACGCTAATGGTTAGACTACACCCCACTGAGCTCCCCAAAAGCAATCTTCTCCAGTAGGGATTTTGTAATTATTAGGGAAGCCTTTTAGATTCAGCAGTTGATTATCATTATTAAAGAACAGGGCTTCCTAGGTGGCGCAGTGGTTAAGAATCCGCCTGCCAATGCAGAGGTCACGGGTTCGATCCCAGCTCCAGGAAGATCCCACATGCCGTGGAGCAACTAAGCCCGTGTGCCAAAAAAATAAAAAAATAAAAAAAAAATAAAGAACAACTTTATCTTAAGCGGTCTAAACTGGTTTAAGTCTAGGATGATGTGTTCTGACATTACTAGCTAAGAGGTCTTGGACAAGGGCATATTTTCCCTCTAAAATGGGACTGGTGTAATGTAAATATTCAGTATTTATTATAAGGGCTTTATTTTGTGACAACTGAAGTTCTTGCTCTTGCCATGCTTTGGTGTACCATTAGCATCCCCACTGTAAGATGATCCAAATCTGGGATGTTTAGTCAAGTAATTCTGATTTCTTGTCTCCTTCTTTCAGCACGTCCTCTAAGCAAGGATTTCTCCCAATTTTGTTCTGCCATAAGACTTCCTTTCATGATACTAGTACGACACTTGAGTAACCAGTGTAATACAATGTGATAAGAACTGAATTGTATGTGAACTGAACTGGAGGAAGATAGTGGTATAGGTTACTTCTCCATACTAGCCCAGGTCCTGCCGTACAGCAGGCCATTGATAAACAGTATTGAATCCACAAAGTGGACTCGAAGGCCACCCAACTTCTACCACTTAAAAGTAGATGACCTAGTTTCTTATCCATTCTTGCCTCCTATTTCTTTTTTCTTCCTTCCCTATCGGGTATTCCATTTCTCACTGTTCCTCTGTTCAGGCCACACTAAACAAGAGACAGAAAGGGAATGAATCCCAAGTCAGATCATCTTATTCTTTTCTGACAGCATTAGGAGCAAAATTGAATGGAATCAGAAACTGAAATTAATGGTTAAAATTTAGTTTTGAATTACCTGAGAAACATCTTAATCTTAAGCATCCTCAGTCCCTATTTATACAGATAATTGAAAGTTGACATCATATATTCATATCAATGTAAGATATGGATAAAGAAAATCCATAGAAACTGAGGCTGAACTGGGCAGAAACTGGTGATCTATACCAGCCACAAATGCAAGTCATGCATGTAATTCAAAATTTTTCAGTAGCTACTTCAATAAAAGTAAAAAGAAATTCATGAAATAACTTGTATTCAGATATGGATCCTTACGTTAAAAAAAATATTTCACTTTTGTAGAATATCACATTTCCCATATTTGCAGTGTAAATATTCATTAGCAGTAGGGGCACCCCACCTTGCAGGAGGGACCTGAATTACAGACTGTTTTAATAATATACTTTACTTACTAGATCTGTATAAGATATTATCATTTCAGCATATAGTCATTATAAAAATATTAATGAGATATTTTACATTCTTTTTTTCCATACTGTGTCTTTGAAATCCAGTGTGTATTTTACACTGATAGCACATCTCAGTTTATACCAACCATATTTCAAGTGCTCAGTAGCCACATGTGGCTAGAGCTATCATATTGGATCTCACATGTCTATACAATACAGTTAGTTACAGATGAATGAAATATTTGAGGTTGTTCTCCAGTCAATTAACATTATATCAATATTTTTCTCTGAAAGGATTCTACACTCGTAAGGCAGCTGAGTAGGTCAAATATAACTTTTATTTTGCATAACTGGAAAAATCAATGAGAGCAAGGAATTGAGGAATATGTTAAAATATTCATGAATGTTGAAGAGATCATTTGGTTAGGAGGTTCATTTATTTGATTTGATTTGAGAAAAATTTTTTAAATTGTCAATATTCTAGTTAATCAAGATCCCATGGCCAGACCATCAGCAGCTACTCAGTCAGGGAGAAGGCAATTTCCTTTTTCTGGGTTAATTGGGGAGCCCCTGAGACAGAGCCTTAGTCACTCACATTGTAAAGGCAATCTTGGGAATAAAACCCATGTTTCCTGATTAACCTGAACTTGAGGGTTTGGTCCAGGAAATTACTCTTCTCTTTGATGAATTCTGACGGTAACTATGATCCTTAGATCTGGATTAATGAGAATACCAATGATTGTTTAAAAAAAAAATCTTGCACTGTAGGCTAAAGGATTAATAGGATATTTAAAATTTCTCCTTAAATGAACATTTCTATCTGATGGATACCCTTCTGGTCATAGTTTAACTGTTATTCAATTTATCACTAGGACATCACAATGTGAAGTAAAAATAGTATTCTATGAGGGTATGTCAAGGAAATAATTATATATAGAAATGAGTAACGTAATAATTTTCTAAATTATTCAAAAATAGAGTCACTGTAGGATCTTCACTCTCTCTTAGGTAAGTATGTTCAATCTGCTAGAGTTTCAAAGTTTTATATATATTTATACCACAAAGGGGAGAAATCCCTCACATGTATATTTCTTCCATTGACAGTGAAGGTCTGAGAATAAATTTATAAGTACAGAATCTATTTCCATTCCTTGCTTTCATGTGGGAGCTGAAAAATCTCTGCACCGTATAAACTGGGAGACTTGGAATCTAGTTTTGGCAATGCAATTAATTCAGTGCCTGTCCTCCAGCAAGTTACTTAACCTTTCCTGAATACTGCCAATGAGGATAAATCCATTGCGTTTTCTGAAAATTTTACTTTGAAGTAGTTTACTCCAAGGCAAAATCATTTTTCTATGTTTGCCATCTCCTTCTTCTAACATGGGAAAGCAAAACTTGGTTTCACTCTTTAATAAATGCCTCCTTTGTAAGCCCAAACAGCAATTATAAAGTTAACTGATCATCAAAGTACAAACGAGACTTCAGGTTGAGCATTTGTGCAGACTTCATGGCTGTGAGGTATAACCAGTGGCTGGCAGATTCCTGGCTGGTGCATGTTCTTGGGACCAAAGTCTCAAAGACTAAAAGTTTTATGACTGCTGCCTGAACTCAGTTTCTTTCCTTCATACTTTGAATTAATTTGTTTGTTCACACTCTATTACCATAAATGCTGACCTACAACCTTTCATAAATGCATTTTAAATTGCATAGCTTTAGGGAATGATTATTTATTTACCAAGAGTTCTACCTGTGCATTAAGTATTCAGAGAAGGTAAAATAAAGTATGTTGAAAGGAAGAAAGAAGAAAGAAGGAAAGAAAGAAAGAAAGAAAGAAAGAAAGAAAGAAAGAAAGAAAGAAAGAAAGAAAGAAAAGAAAGAAAGAAAGAAAGAAAGAAGAAAGAAAGAAAGAAAGAAAGAAAGAAAGAAAGATAGAAAGAAGAAAGAAAGGAAGGAAGAAAGAAAGAAAAGTCTATTTCATAAAAGACTTTACCTCCTCCAATGTTGATAAACTAGTAAAGATTCAATCACGTCAATCAATTCAATTGCAGTTTAAGTAAATTCTTAATGGATTTTTCTAGATGACGAAAGATTAAATTATTTTATTTAGTATAAAATATATGATTTTTCAGACCCCAGAAAAATGACAAATACCTTTCTGGCTATCATCAAAGAAGAAAAAAATACATATGTTTATTCTTTAAGTTCTAAAGAGGTAATATTTGCCTTTATATATGTTTTCAAGTTTTCAGCCTTAATCTCAGAATGGTGGAAATCTTAGACCATCAATGAGAAATAGTTCCAAAAATATTTAGGCCTAGGTGATCCCCTCCCCATTGTTTTAAAGTTTCTTTTACTATTTTTCAATATTTAAGCATACACAATATTAGGGAGAATAATGTATCTCATGTACTCATCACTCAGCTTCAACAATTATCAACATATGGCCAATATTATTCCATTTAGACTTCTCACACCCCTGCCACTGAATAATTTTAAAACCAATCCCAGTAAAGACCAGATAATTCCTAAGATTCATTTCAGAATGAAAAATATATAATTCTAATCGCATTTCCATATCTTATTGATCAATATTATCATGTTTATACATTTCTATCCCTTTGTGATAAAGGGGAGTATTTTAAATTATGAAAATGAGAGGGATTTTTTTTTCTTGTTTTAAAAGCTACTATACACCGTGCTGCTAGTGGTCACACTTTCACTTTACAATCATAGTATTTTCATTATATCTGAAAACACATAGCTCATACACAAATCGACTTGTATTTTTAAAAACATAGTACAAAAAAGTATAGCTATATATAATAAACCAGCATAAGAAAATAAAATGAAAAGATTCTTAACATTTTCCAAGTGTGCCTTTAAGGGAATGCCCATTCTATTCACCACCTATCACTGAACTAATTATAATGGGAAAGTAATCATTTTTTTGTTTTTTGTTTTGTTTCCAAAGATTAGTTTAATAGTGCAAGCTCCCAGGGGAACTGGCCTTGGGTACTAAGAAACTCTAACAAGTATTAAAATGAATCCTTAGCTTCAGAATTTCATTCCAACAAATATTTTAAGGGTGTCTTCTGGTAATCACTGGTCTTCAAAGCATTTATTGCCTATTTTATTTGGCTGTCATTAGGTTAGTGATGATTTATAATTTTGGATATCCCCAATTTTAATGCTAAAGTTCCAAATTTGAACTTTGAAACACTAAAGAAAAGATTATTTTCTAGAGAAAGTGTTGTAGATTTTGTTTGTCCTTTTACAGAAGATAAGCACTTATACATTGATTTATGTGGTTTAATGTTTGTTAACTCAACTATATATGTCCTTTATTTCTATCCATAACAATGGCATTTGACTTATAAAATAAGATTCTAGAGAGCACATGTCAAGTCTCTTTAACTTGTTTTTTACAGTAGCTCTTGTAAATAAATGGCTAATAAATGCTTTTCATAATCACAGTGAAAATGAGACCTACAATTAATTCTGTAGGAGAAGCAACATGGCCTCTTGGTATATTCCCTCAAACAAGGAAGAAATTAGGATTTCCTGCTCAGCTCATCATGCCTGAGTTGCAGTTTCTTCTTTGTGCATGAGCTCTATCATTTCTATAGCTGATGAATGAGCTGTGGCAAAGTGCTGCAGGAGAGTAGGCTTAGGATGGAAAATAGTAGTAAAAAGCTTGGACTCTGGAGTCATGCAGACTTGGCTTCACCTTATTAGCCATGTGACCTTGGCTTCCTGACCCTGGAAATTTATTGACTTCTTTAAGTCATTATTTTCTCTTAAAGATCCTTAGGACTTTATAAAACTTTCCCCATCTATAAAATAGCAATAATAATAGTACCTACCTTGAAGGGTCGTCACAGGATTGAATGAGAATTTGTCAAGAGTGAGTACCATGTCTGAGACATAAAAATATTATTATACTGAGTCACTCTTTTTTTTTTTTCTGCAAGGCTTGTGGGATCTTAGTTCCCTGACCAGGGATTGAATCTAAGCCCTTGGCAGAGAAAGCACAGAGTCCTAAGCACTGGACCACCAGGGAATTCCCCAAGTCACTCGTAATGCTTTTATTTACAAATTATTTTTAGTTGCTAACAGCCTAAAAACCCAAATGTGAAGTCATTCCATTGTTTTTGTTTTAATTCAGTTTCTATACAACTGGCTTCATTAAAAATAATAATATTTACATCTTCGTTTTTATAGTATTTTATACTTTTCATAGACAGTTTATTTCAGTGACATGAGAACAATGACTTTAATAGAGAGGCTTTATATTTTCTTCAGTCCTTTGTAATTGTATTTTTCTGAAATGCTAACAACAATGGTGGTTAGTGAGGCTTAAAAATAGTTCCCTTTTGGAACCCTCCTGCACTGTTGGTGGGAATGTAAGTTGGTACAGCCAGTATGGAAAACAGTTTGCAGGTTCCTTAAAAAACTAAAAGTAGAATTACCATAGGATCCAGTAATCCCACTACTGGGCACATACCCAGAGAAAACCATAATCCTCAAAGAAACATGTACCATAATGTTCATTGCAGCACTGTTTACAATAGCCAGGACATGGAAGCAACCTAAATGCCCATCAACAGATGAATGGATAAAGAAAATGTGGCACATATATATAATGGAATATTACTCAGCCATAAAAGGGAATAAAATGGAGCTGTATGTAATGAGGTGGATAGACCTATAGTCTGTCATACAGAGTGAAGTAAGCCAGAAAGAGAAAAACAAATACTGTATGCTAACTCATATATAGAGAACCTAAAAAAAAATGGTGCTGATGAACCCAGTGACAGGGCAAGAATAAGGATGCAGATGCAGCGAATGGACTGGAGGACACAGGGTTGGGGTGGCGGGGGGCGAAGGGGAAGCTGGGACGAAGTAAGAGAGTAGCATAGACATATATACACTACCAACTATA